>NW_026131934.1:0-66045 GCF_903995435.1 Acomys russatus
GCCATCTTTGGAAGTTTCTTGTCTGAAAATGTCATGTCAGGGCTTTTAATTTTTTAATTTATTTTATTAATTTATTCAGATTACAACAAATTGTTATCCCATCATTTGTATTTTCCTGTTCCCCCCTTTTTCCTGCTTTCACCCTATTCCCCTCCCCTAGGTCTATGACTGAGGGGGACCTTCTCCTTCACTATATGGTCATAGGCTATCAAGTCTCATCTTGGTAGCCTGCTTATTCTTTCTCTGAGTGCCACCAGGCCTCCCCACCAAGGGGAGGTGGTCAAATATGGGACACCAGAGTTCATGTCAGAGTCAGTCCCCACTCTCCACATAACTGTGGAGAATGTCCTGACCATTGGCTAGATCAGAGTAGGGGTTTGATGTTTACTACTTGTATTGTCCTTGGCTAGTGCAATAGTTTGAGCAGATTTCCCTGGGCCCCGATCCACTCATCATCATGTTCTTCTTGTAGGTTTCTAGGACTCTATGGGTCCTTTTATTTCCTCATCTCCTATATTTGTCTTACCTAGAGTCCCAGTGGGATGTCCTCACATCTGTCCCAATCTTCTGGTTAGTGAAGACTTTCATGGGACATGCCTTTTGGGCTAGTGATCAATTATAAGTGAGTATATACCAAGTGAGTCTTTCTGCTTCTGGGTTAAGTCACTCATTATGACCATTTCTAGTTCCATCCATTTGTCTACAAATTTCAGGATTTCCTTGTTTTTAACATCTGAGTAGTATTCCATAGTGTAAATAGACCCCAGTTTCTTTATTCATTCCTCAGCTGAGGGACATTTAGGCTGTTTCCAGAATCTGGCTATTATGAATAAGGCTGCTATGAACATGGTTGAGCATATGTCCTTATAGTGTGGTGGAGCATTTTCTGGGTATATTCTAAGGAGTGGAATAGCTGGGTCTTGAGGAAGCCCTATTCCCATTTTTCTGAGAAAGTGTCAGATAGATTTCCCAAGTGGTTGTACAAGTTTGCATTCTCACCAGCAATGAAGGAGTGTTCCTCTTTCTTCACATCCTCACCAGCATGTGGTGTCACTTGAGTTTTTGATCTTAGCCATTCTGATGGGTGTAAGATGGAATCTCAGAGTCATTTTGATTTGCATTTTTCTGATGACTAAAGATGTTGAACATTTCTTTAAGGGTTTCTCAGCCATTCGATATTCCTCTGATGAGAATTCTCTGTTTAGTTCTGAGCCCCATTTCTTAATTGGGTTATTTGGTTTGGTGGTGTATAATTTCTTGAATTCTTTATATATTTTGGATATTAGGCCTTTGTCACATGTGGGGTTGGTGAAGATCTTTTCCCAGTCAGTGGGCTGTCCCTTTGTTCTGTTGACAGTGTCTTCTGCCTTACAGAAGCTTCTCAGTCTCATGAGATTCCATTTATTAATTGTTGACCTTAAGGCCTGGGCTGTTGGTGTTCTGTTCAGGAAGATGCCTCTTATGCCAATGTGTTCCAGGCTCTTCCATACTTTTTCTTCCAATCGATTCAGTGTCTCTGGTTTTATGTTGAGGTCTTTAATCCACTTGGACTTAAGTTTTGTGGATGGTGATAAGTATGGATCTAATTCCATTTTTCTACATGTAGACATCCAGTTATTTTATTTATATACGTGTACTTTATTTCTCTCTTTTTATTTTACAGGTCTGGCTTCCAGTTTAGTGTTTTTGTGGGATTCTTTCATGTGCAAATGAATGGGGCCTCTGTGTCTATCTCTGCTTCTTGTGCCTTTTCTTGGGCTCTTTTCACTCTGTTTGTTTTTTCTTATTCTGGTGAGTTAGTATTTGTTTTATCTTATTTCATTTTTATTATTATCCCCTAGAAACCTGTTTGCTTTCTAATGAGAGACAGAAAAGGGGTGGATCTGGATGGGAGGGGAGGTGGAAAGGAACTAGAAGTAGAGAAAGCAGAAACGATTTTTTTTTGATAATCTCCACTGTAAACTTAGTTTTTTTAAATGAAGATTAAAAAAATTTTTTTTGCATATACATTTATGTTATTTTTATCAGTATACATCATATTAGGAAAAATTCTATTTTTAATTAGAGGTGAAAGGTGAAGTAGGAAGGGAAGAAAGGAAAAAAAAAAAAGGCAGGAAGGGGCACATGAGATATACTGTCCATATCAAGTAAGATTAGCTAGGGCAAAAATGATGATGACGAGGGTGACAGCTATAGCTGAGAAGGAAGGAGCCAGATAGGAGAACCTTCTTGCATGATATGCAATGGGAAACTCTGAAGGGTTAAGATAGAGCAGTTTCTCATCAGGTCTAAGTTAACATGCTCACCTTGGATGTGGTTGACTTCAGGGCTGGAGACCAGAGAGGGGCAGTTCATTCAGCAAGAACCGTGTTGCATGAGTAGGTACTAGAGATACTGGGGAGTTCTTAGTGACTGTGCTTGAGGAATGTAAAGGAAGAGAGGCCAGAGTTATCTGTGAAAGAATGACTGATGTTTCCTTCAGAGTGGCAAGTTCCCGTTTATTTACATCTCTTTTTGTTTTGTTTCTTTCTTTCTGTAGCCTTGGTTGTCCTGGACTCACTTTGTAGACCTGGCTGGCCTTGAACTCACAGTGATCTGCTTGCCTCTACCTCCCAAGGGTTGGGATTAAAGGCATGCATCACCATGCCTGGCTCCCCCCACATTTTTTATTTATTTATATTTCTAACATGTGGCAAAAATCAGTACACATCATGCAAGGAATTTTTATTCTTGCCTCACACACAGTCTTAACGTCATAGCAAGTTGGAGCCATATTATGCCAGGAAGCCACATGATCCCGAGATCTACAGTGATGGGTCTTAGGATCTGACATTGCTGTCAACTGATATGAGGGTTTCCTAGAAGATTAATTGAAATCAATGAAAGATGTGTCAGTAGCAGTGGGATTCCTGGGACTTGGAGGCAGGACGTCTATATCTAGTCACCACCTTGTAGGACCTTGGGAGTCATGTGCGCTTTTAAGAAATATCTTTAAATGTTAACACCAGAAATTACAATGAATCATATATGAATTATTTATAGCTCCACAAATTACAGCTCTTTTATAAAAAGAGGATTAAGTTTCTATCAAAATATACCATGATTGAAGTAGATTACTTGTGCGCTTCAGAAACAATCACACGAACAACTGGACATGTTGAAACCCTGTGAGGCTGTGCTAATTGATAAATGGTGCAGAAGTATTGCAGATCAGATAAATGTGTGCTTGATGTCTTGATAGTCTACAACAAAGTTGTTGGCAAGTGGGGTGGGATCTGCGTGTAATGGTTGCCAATGGCCTGTCCCTTCCTGATAATCTCACCTGTATCTAGGGGGGGCTTAGAGACCCTACTGAATAGAAGATGGCAAACCATGGTAGTCATGCATTGATAGTCTCTCTCTCTCTCTCTCTCTCTTCTGCCTCCATCTCTCTCTGAACCTGATGAAACAATCTACCACGTGAGCTGTCTCACCTAAGATCTATGTGGCAAGGAGCTAGGAATGGTCTCTAAGTGTGGATTCTCAGACCAATAGCCTAGGAAGAAATGAGTCCTGATAACAACCATGTAACCATGTAAGTGAGTGTGAAAGTGAATTCTTGGCAATTCTGCCTTAAAAGGATTGTGTTACCAACTGATGGTTTGATTACAGTTCTAAGAAGGACCCTAAACCAGACAATTCTACTAAACTACTGAGATTTCTGATTCACAGAAACTGTGAGATAACAAAAATCATCTTGACTTCTAAGCTTCAGGAAATTTGTTATGCAGTAATATCTTACTAGTGTATAAAGTTACTGTATTTTCTGATATTCACTGTCCTGGTCTACAACATGGAATCCATATATATACTTATAGGGTTCTAGTGAGACTACAGGAATAAGTGGTTTGCAATGAAGATCCCATGAGGTCCTGAGCACGGAGCACTTTATAAACGAAAAATGCAACAAATTGTCAGCCATGTGGAATGTTGGTAGAAACTGGCCTAGGCAGGTTTTGACATAACTCAGATTGATGAAGTATGTTTAGATCATAAAATTCATGAGTCAATTTCATACAGAATCTATATTCTAACAAATTTTACTTTTAAAATTATATGTAAACACAGGATTATTTTTCTCCCTAAGAGTAGAATGATTTATTTTCTTTTGTCTTTATTCAGCTTGGTGGCATTTTGGGGTTTACAAATGGGAAACATGAGCCAGACATGGTGGCGCACGCCTGTAATCCCAGCACTCAGGGAGGCAGAGGCAGGTGGATCTCTGTGAGTTCGAGGCAGGCCTGGTTTACAAGCAAGTCCAGGACAGCCAAGGCTACACAGAGAAATCTGTTGGGAAAACAAAACAAAAAAGTGAAACATGTCTTTTTTTCAGATGAACTTTCTTTCAGTAAGTAGGGACATTGAGGCTTTGTTTTTATCGCATGTTGTTATTTTACTCCGTGTGCTGGTTTTGTACCCATTGAGATGGCAGCAAGCATGGCTACCAGCTAAAGGAAACAAAGGCTTTTCAGAGAAGTTCTTGATGTGTATTCAGCTGTATTAATTCCCAAGGAACCAGGTCTGAGTCATGTGAAGTAAACTAGCAGGCTCTGGCCTGCAGCCACACCTCACAGGATGCAGAAGGCAGTAAAGAACAAAGCCAGGCTCGCTGGAGCTGGAAATGCTAAGACTCCATTCACTGTACCCTAACCCCCCTTTCCAAATGGATTCATGCTTTCTAGCATTTTTCAAATCAAGAGCAGTAAGAGGGTTATCAGTTTACCATGAACGGAGGTACCATGTGCCATGACATGGGTTTAGAAAACATAGCTTACTATTACCCTCTCCCAGGGCATAATGTTCCTGTTAGACAGCTCAATTTAGCAGGACTTAGGTCAAAATGAATATCATCTACAGAGCTATCCCCTCCCCCCACATCTATTTTACATCAATGATAGGCTTTTTTTTCTCTCCTTGATGGTCAGTTGTTTTTTTAGTCCAGTTTACCTCCCTGGTTTCTTTAATATCATGGTTAACACGGACTGGCTAATTCATGTGGGCTCAACAAAAAGGTAACAGAATGCGTGCTCAGGAAATGTCTTTGGAATAAACTGGATATGATAAATTCTGACTCATCTTCAGTGGGTCACACAGGCAAAAGTAGAAGAAGAGAGATGGAAGCAAAGTGAGTCAGCATTTCACTGGGCCAGATGCAGAAATTATGGGTAAAACGGCTACACTAATTCTCCTCTGCAGGTAGGGTCTGACACAAAGGGACTCCATTTAGTTATTACCAGCAGTTCTCAGCCTGTGGGTCTCTACCTCTTTGGTAAAACTCTGTCTCCAAAAAGATTTATATTATGATTCATAATAGTAGCAAACCTACAGTTATGAAGTAGCAACAAAATAATTTTATGGTTGGGGTCACCACAAGATGTGGAACTGTATTAAAGGGTTAAAACTTTAGGAAGGTTGAGAAACATCACTCTAAACCATTTTTTCCCCTAACCATTGCTCAGTGTCCTGTGAGTATGGTTCGTTCAAGTGTTCCTGCACAGGGCCATCTTTTCTCCGCAAACATCCTCATCAGTTTTTTTTTCCCCTAGTGGCACTTAATTGGTTTACTGGAGGAGAGCAATTTAGAAACTGCTCATCTTGATTTGTAGCTAATGAGACCAAATACACTGCCAATTTTAAATTACCAATCAGATGGTCATCTTACAATAACGCTGATAGTCTCTGGCTCCATACCAACTTAGGCTATGCTTTAAATATGTGTGCCTACCTCCACTTTCAAGATGAGGGTGGAGTGTAATCCCTGGAGGCTTTTCTACTCTCCTAGCTGCCTTGGGTGTCAAGAAGAAGCACAAACACATAGAAAGAAGGATATGAACTCAGAATTTTCCAAGAGTTGGGACAGCACATGATGGTACCTGTATCAGTTCAACTGCTACTCTCAGAGAATCTCCATCATTTTCTGTGCTCAGCTAAAAGCATCTGGGAGCCTTAAGGTGACCTTTCAGAAAACACTTTTTTGTCTCCCAGAACACAGCAATTGGTGGCTAGAAAGACATGGTGCTAGAGAAAACCTAGGCTTAAGATTTTCGTTCTTCTGTGCTTGCTCTGGTCATGTGTGAAAACAACGTATTATATGCCTGAGCATGGGGATTCAGATTTGCTTCACAGTCCAGCTAGGACATGACTCACCAGGGGCTGTTTTTTGAGAGCCAAGTTTCCTTCATTGTTGAAGGGAAACAGTCTCAGATTATATGACAATAGGAGCCATACAACTTGCATGGAGACCCCATCTAAGGGACGATGATCTTTACAACAAGAGACACCTGTTAAATTGCTAGTTACTGACAGGAAGTTGTAGGCATGCCAAAGACAGAGAATGAGCTTTCTTTTTCATATTAAGAGTATTTTCTGATTTCAGGATGGAAGGTGGTGCTGGAGGGGAAAAAAAAAAAAGACCCAGAAACACAAACTGTCAGAGAAGAGAGAGATATACTGGGGCTAAGGACAAAGGGAGGTTTCAGCTGAGCCCGGCAGTGAATTCCTTAGGCAGACAAGTGAAGCACTGAATACTCTAATGCTGAAGTTGTGATTGGAGTGTATGAGGCAAGGCAGAAAATCACCAGTACATATTTATCATCTATATCTTTCAACACTAAAAATTATACTGACCCACAGATCGAAAAGGCCATGGAAGAGGACAGAAGGGTGTTGTGGGGCCCAAAAGTTTCTGAAGACAGCTGCTGTCCTGGAAGATTGGGGAGGGTAGAGACTGAGTGGGGTTGGTCTAGGGTAGTAACCCTTAACTTTCCTAAAGCTGCAGCCCTTTACCACACTTCCTCATGTTGTGGTGACCCACTATAAATTTTTTTTGTTGCTACTTCATAACTTTAATTTTACTTCTGTTAAGAATTGTAATGTAAACATCTGTGTTTTCTGATGGTTTTAGGTGACCCTGTGAATGGATTATTCAACCCCCAAAGGATTCATGGCCCACAGGTTGAGAACTGTTGGTCTAGAAGAAGGCATTGATGACAGATTTTGTGTGGGTCAGAGAAAAGGGATTATTCTAGACCAATGTGACAAGGTCAAAAGTGATGGGGGCCTTTGCTCCTGAATAAACTAAATTGTTGATGATCTTCTGGCAAAGAGAGCTCTTTGGTTTATTTCCCTCAGAGCCCTATGGGCAGAGAAAAAAACACAACATGGGGCAGTCTAGGTCCAGTCTGGATATACAGAGGACAACCACAACCCTGGGCAAGAAATAATCACGCTGTCTCCTGGGTTGGAGCCCAAGGAAGCTGTGATTCCTGCGGTGGACACACCCTCCTGGGTCAGAAATGAGCTTTATCTTTGGTGTTCTAGGCATTGCTCTTGTCACAAAGAACTCTGTGATAAGTTCCTTTTTATTCAGGAGGGTTGAAGCTGGGGTATCAGAGGATGTTTGGAGGGGGGTCCTTGCTGAATTCATGGATGTGGTTGTGGTTTGGATTAGCATTAAGGTGAAGTGAGTGAGATAGTTAGCACTCAGGTTGTATATGTACTCAGTTGGTGGCCCTTACAATTGTGGCTTAGCTGGTTAGCTTAGCTAACCAGCACTGGCTTTTGTTGAGGTTTCCAGTGCTAGGTTAGCATTTGGTTAGTACCATGGCAATGGGAAACTTTTTTCCTTCTGATATATAGAGAACTTGTTTTCAGCTCTAGAAAACAACAGGGCAGGAACAGGTTGTGTTTAAATTTTTTTACATAACCCTATCAAATAGAATGCCATCAAAGAATGGGCTATTAGGATCCTGCTGCTTCCCCTTGTACAGCTGTCATTTCTTTGTGAAGAGAGAAAGAGAAATAAATAGCAACATATTTAATTACTAAAAGCTAAAAGGAATCCCAAAGAATCAACCTTAAAAGTAACTCTTCTATTCTTTTCATGTTCAGAAAAATAGAGGAATGTTTATTTTAGATATAATTAGAAGATCAGCAGTAACATGTAGTTCTAACGCCCCACGTTGCTTAAGGTTGCCATGCCGGCTGAATATTTAGATTTTAGCATATGTGATAGCCACGGCTGTGAACAAGTATTGAACACTGATCAGGCGTATCTCAGTTTGGGTTTCCATTGCTCTAAAGATACATCATGACCAAGGCAACTCTTATAAAAACAATAATTCAATTGAGACTGGCTTACAGTTTCATAAGTTCAGTACATTGTGAGATGATGACTTTCTGCTCTCTGTTTGAACAGATAAGGCAGCAAAATATAATATAAATTTTTATCTATGCTATTTAAAAGAATCATATGATAAGTCCTGAGAATTTTGTAGCCAAATATTTGTTGGCCATGCATAGCTGAAATCCTGCTGGAGATGCTTTTATGTCTCAGTCAGTCTCAGAGGTGATCCTATGAGGAGGGATCAGCAAATTATGTTACCTGTCCTGATGGATTTTCTTGATTTCTTTCCTTATGCCTGCATGCAAGCTCTTCAGTAGGTCTTCCCCTGTCAAATTTGATTTTCATCAGTTTGGATTGATTACATAGCTTTTTGATTCCTATTTAGACAAGAGCATATTCCCCTCCCCAACACAACACATTTCTTGTATTACATTTTGGAATTAGGACCTTTATATACTAATCTAATTCTGAAGTCCTTATAAAAACCCAGTGTATCTTAGCAGGGGTGCTACTTGCCTCATTTAAAAATTTAAAATCAGTAAATCATTATTTAATTTATTTTGTGGAGATATTACATTCCCCTTCTGTATTATGACTACCTTTTAAAATTTATTGTTATATCTTTTCGTAATTGTTTGACCTATAGGATTATGTTGTATTTATAATAGGTTTTATATCATAATGTCAAAAATATTATTTCAATGGATATACATGCTAAAGCACTATCAGCCCCAACTTGCAAAGGCATCTCCAAGACAGTCATCATCTCTAACAAATCTGTAACCTCAGAATTATGCGCTCCAGGATTTAAGGTAAAAGCTGATTGTAATTCTGAATATGAACATAAGGCACGGTGCATATATATCAGTTCTTTAAACTCTGCAAAATAGAGCACAAAAGCCGCTGTATGACCTTTTCCAAGGCAACACCAAACAGTTTCTGCATTTGAATCTTCATCCAGTAATTGAACCTTGAAAACACACATACAATATCAAGTCTGGCCGTGTTGGCCTATAGCCAAAGCCTTTCTACTCATCATCTCAATGAGCTTCCATTGTGCATTTTCTTCAAGCCTTTGTGTATTTTTCTCACCTGGAACTATCTCTTTTGGTGTTACTGTAAGTTTCATATTGGATTTCTCTGAAGCTGCTTTATTGACATATAGGGGTACAATAGGGGAGCAGTGTTCATGCAACACTGAGACAGGAGATTCTCAGAACAAAGATTGCAACCAGATATGGGAGGGGGTACAGGAATCACCATTTGAATTACACAATAACCTTATGCCTACATTTCACACTGGGCATAGCTTGAGCAGTTAAGACCTCAAAGGCCCACCTCTAACGTGTCCACACCTCCTCCAATATGGCCACACCTCCTAACAGTGCCTCTCTCTATGGCCAAGCATCTAAACACATGAACCTATGGGAGCCATACCTATTCAAACCATTCACAAGGTATTATGCTAATTGCTTTTCATATGATTCTCACCTGATCTGTTATTTTGCGTTATGGTCTCATGATGACAGCAGTATTAACCATAGTTTATAGGCATTGACGTAAGGCTTAGCAATGAAAGGTAATTTGAGAAGGAGTTATAGGAGTAAGGGCCAGGTTTACCTGATATCCCACGCCAGCTCAAGAGCAAGAAGAGGGGAAGTGAAAGGTCTCCCTCTTCTCTTCATTGCTTCCACTCTATTCCTGCTTTCCTGCTCCTACATCACAAAGTAGCCCACAGTGAAACCAAAACAGCCTAGTCTGTTCTCAGGGTTTCACCATGAGGGTCATGCAAACAGGAAGTGCAATGTTGACCCCTCACCTCAACCTCTGCATGACATTTTTGAACTTGTACCACACAATTTTCAATTTTGAGACACAAATTTTTTGCTATCTTTATTTTGATTTTATATATGGCTTTGAGTATTCCTGATGTGGTGTAAAGTTGAAAGCCATGTAAAAATCAAGGGCACACCAAAGAGCCTGGTACCATTTCAGATATAACATTAGATCATATCAATGAAAGCGAAGTATGAGGTTTAAAAATATTGAGTGAGAATAATGGTTGATTAGATAAGGCAGAAAAATATATTAGTGAACTTGAAGCCAAAACTATAAAAAGATGTGGGGTTTGGGTTCTCTTTCCCATTTCATCTTTTCAAAAATTGAGCTTGTTCCCAAGGGCCAAGGGTCTGATTTGGTTCAATGCTATGCTACTAAAAATCTCTTTTGTACAGGCCACAAATCCTCCGTGTAATCTAGCGTTGTCCATATGAGCTCATAATTCTATTTTAAACTCAAATTTTTAGTCAAAAATGAAGTGTTATTTAGTCTTATTTCTTCTGGAAACTTACCTTTCCATTAGAAAAGTTGAGTATGGATTTAAGAAAAACTGTTCAAAACTTGAAAGTGTAGTTGAAGAATTACTACATGACCTTTCAATGTCATCTAAGATTGTGTTTCTGAATGTTTGACTTGCTAACATTGGCACCTGGCAACTTAGTGACAATAAATTCCCAAGTGCTTTCCAAGACCAAATGAAGCAGAATTTCAGAGGGAATAAGTATTTTCCAACAGTTTGAGAAGCGCAGATCTAGAGACTTTTGCATAAAGGTCCTCTCACTTTCTAGAGAAAGGCAATATAGTTTGTGCTGTTAATTTGGGCCCAGATTTATAATACTAATAAGATAGTGATTATTTTAATTTTCTTTTCATGCATGGAGACATCTCCAAACACTATGGCTTTTCACTTTCTTGCATATAAACTGGTTTTGTATTTGGATTTGAAATCTTATTTCAGCATTTCTTTTTTCCCACACAGCTAACATAAAGCCTGTTTTCTCATATTCTCTTTGAACTGGCTTTTTCATTCTGATGGCTCCCTCATTAATGAGTTGAATGAAACTTTGACATACCCTTACTTATCTATCTATATGAAAATTAGGTTTTTAATATTTCAAGAATTATACTGTAGCAGAAGGATAACCAAGATTCATCTCCCTTTCAGACTCCTGGTTAAACACTGTCATCACACGCTCGGCCTCAGTCAGGGCCTATTTGGTTACAAACAACAGGAGCCAACTCAGATTAGCTCAAGTGAAAATCACAGGAAGTCTCATAGGATTCATTTTTAGAAACTGTAATAGGTCTGGAAGAGAGTAGAAAATTGTTAATTATTAACTCTAAATGTTTTGTGGCTCCCAATTTTCTCCAGATATGAGTGCTACTGTCTGCCTTCACTCTGTAGAGTGGCTTCCTTGTTTTCTTCTTGCTATGAATGAGATTGACAAAGGATTGTTTTGGGTTACATAGCCAACTAATAGTGAGGGTACCACGTGACCAATTAATTGCCCACTTACCAGAAGGTATGTATTGCAACAGGCATTCTCAAAGTACCACTGTGCAAGGGAGACAAGAGAGATGCTGCCCCTTACAAAAACTATGCTAGAGATTAAGGTGAGAAGATGATACAAGTCTTTCAAGGTTTCCTTCCTAGGTCATGGGCATGCTCTCGAGACCAACTTGTGCAGACTCATTTCTGAAATCTAACTAATGGGAATGCCTCCTGGCTTACTTTAATAAGCAAAGTAACAGCTAAAAGAGACGTGATTTTTTATCACTCAAACTACTTTAAAGTGAAACTTATCAAAATCCCCATTTTATGGTAGGTAGATAATCCCTAAAAAATAATGTCATATTGGCTTACATTTCATCCCAACAATTGTCATCTTAAGATTTATATATGTCTGAGTAATGTTTCTGGGTAATACATTCTAAATTTCATTGCCATGGCACAATGGAAGATTGTCTGTATATGATTCCTTATATATGCATGTATATATAACTAAATTTACATATCAAATTTAAAATTATTATATTAAAATTATTTTATGATTATGTGTTTTACTGATTTGGAGTTTTTTTTCCCCATGTTTACCTGGTTATGCTTACCTAACAATCTTAGATATATTTACTTATTATTGTAATTTGTAGATACATTTACATTTTTAATTTTATTTTTTTCTAGATTTATTTTTATTTTATGTGTATAAGTGTTTTATGTGCATGTAAGTCTGTGTACCACATACATGTCTGGTGCCCATGGAGGCCAGAAGACAGTGTTAGAGTGCCTGGTACTGAATAATAGGATGGTCGTGATCCTCATGTTGTACTGGGAATAACCCCTCTAGAAGAAGCAACATGTACTCTTAGGCACTGAGCCATCTCCCCAGCCTTTAAAAGTGTTTTCTGTATGTGGGTATCATGCTGTTGTGTTGAGATAGCATTCTCACTATGCACACTTCTCTGGTTGGCTTGGCACTCACTATGTAGAGCAGGCTGACCTTGAACTCACATTGATGTTTGGCTCCTGCCTCCCCCCCACACTTTGGCCTTCCAAGTATTGAAATTAAAAGGGTATGCTTGGCTTTGTAGTTGTTGCAATTTTTATGTTCTGGTCTTGTTTGGCTGGTAAGTCTCCAGCAAGCTGTTTTGTAGTCCGTGATGATATCACCAATATATTCTTTTCTTATCATTCACCATCTTACCATTAACCATCTCAGCAGTGTCAATCAGCTTATAGAAGCAAACCCTGCTAAAAGAGAGAACGTAATTTAAAGAGTTGTTTACTGTATTTTAGAGAATAGTCAAAGAGGAGATACAAAATAACCCAGAGGTTCTGACCAAGAAAGCAGCAACATCCTCAGGTTCTGGGAAAGCAAAGGGAAATGGTCAGTACTCGTGAAGCTGACTAGCACCAAGAGGGTCTCCTAGGACCCAGTCTATTGACTCCAGCGATAGCTACCCTCCTAACAAGTGCTTGTGTCTGGGGCCCCCGGCTGCTGAGACTTAGACCTCTAAAGATGGAGTGTCTATAGGACTGCTCTTGGTTGGTCTGAGCAGGCTAGGAGACAGATACAAGACAGTTGCAATGTGACAGCACCGGCATCTGTTGTTGCAAACAAACGTAATTGCAGGGTGAAGAGTTTCTGTTGGATAAATATAAACAGAAATAAGAAGCAAAGAGGGATAAAGTGACTCCCCCCTCTAATTTTGTAGTTACTCTCTCGTGCCCACTGCTGGTGAGCCTGGTGTTAGCCAGCTGGTAAAGACTGGTGCACTTTCAGCCTCTAGTCACAGGGAGAAGATGCTTTCTTTAAAACTTAATAATATAGTGCTTTAAATTTAAAAATTTTATATACATTTATATATTTACAACCTATATAAAAATAAACTACATATAGCAAGAAGAACCACAGAACAATCAAGAATTACATTCATGTTATATTCATAGTGTTTTGGCTGTTTGTATTATTTGTATTTGGCAACCTTGAAGAAAACATTTCCTATCGTGGTGAGTCTAAAATTCTGAATGGAACTCAGAATCTATCATATCTCACATTTATTAACTTAAAACATCTATCGATACCTAAAAACATCTTATCCCTAAACAACTAGGCGTAATTGTGAACTCAACTATTTGGTCTTCAACCCTATCAGAGACTTGAGAAGGGAGTAAAATTAATTACCTGAGTAAACAGGAAGTGTAGTTTAGCAGTTTCCAAAAGTTTAGTAAAAAAAGAAAATGGCAGAGACAGTTTGCTGCCTGAGATCATCCATAACTCTCTAAAATGTTGGAGCCATCATCTTTAGTCTTTTGGCCTAGTATATTGGACAGACATATTTGTGAGGCAGGAACTATTGAGACTTGCTTACTCCTTCTTGGCAGGGTTTGGCCATGATCTGAATCTGCAGCATCCAAGCTTGCCAAGTTTTACACAGAATTCTGTCAGTGGTCGAAACGAGGACATTTTTGCCCAGTGGCTTTTTTTGCCACATTTGACACAATATACTCCAGAGACGCTTGCTGTAGGTTATCTTTCATGTTTGTTTGTCTGATAAATCCACTTGATCATGAGACGCATTTTTATTGAGAAAATTCACTTTTATACTTAGTTGTTGCGTTTTTATAATGAATGGAGGTTGACTTTCATCAATTGTTTTACCCATTTCTATTGAGATTGACATACTGCTTTCTACTTTTTCTGTTCATGTGGTGAGTTAGGTGGGTTGCTTTAGAATGCTAAACCAGCCTTCTGCTCTTGAAATAAATCTAACTGGACTGTGTTATATGTTATATTTCCCCTGCTAGTCTGCATTTGCTAATGTTGTCTTTATATCAGGTAAATAATTCTATTCTAATTGTCCTCTGTCAGGTTTGGTATCAATGTTGTATAGACTGGGCATATACACGACTTTATTATTGTATTATTTAGGTAAGTGTGTGTTGTTCTTTGTCACAGCAATGGAAGAGCAAACTAGTTTTAGAACTGGGTACCAAATCTATAGGGGTATTGCTGGTGACAGTCCCAAACATTGTGTTTTTGGAGGATTGTGGAAGGAGTTTTTAACTTGGGTCTAGAAAAGCCATTGAGTGCTCAGAGCTTAGTGAGCTATTGTGGGAAACTGGAAAGTAATGCTGAGAGAAGTGCAGTTGGTGGGGGACCCGACTTGTGAAGTTTCAGAGGAAAGTTTTAGAAATCCTTTAAAAACTCTTAACAGAATTAATAATCTTGTAGTTTAGGTCAGCTTGGGGGCTGGGGCGTGGGCAGAGGGAGGAATTGACGCAAATAACAAAGACACAGAACAACACAAGTTTAACCTTGGCTTTGCCTGGACACTTAACAACCAGTCACATGGGGCTAAATGTTCAGCTGTACAAGAATAGACCAGCAATATTGAGGCAAAATATTCTGGACAATGTTTCCTCAGGATTATACATGTTAGCTGTGATGTGGAGGGGACAAAATCTGCATCTCATGTTGGCAGCTGAATTTGGCAATGTACAAGAAAAAGTCTTCCAGGTGGTAGTGGTTTTGATTACATGAAAGCCACAGGATACGAAGTGGTCATGGAATACACTGAAGCTTGGAATTGTGAGAGGCCATCGGTAAAAGTGCACCATCAGTTACAGTGAAAAGCCAGGATTGCAGGTCATGCAGACAGGCCAAGGCTTGACACCATGTGGAGCATCAGAGTCCATGAAGACAGCCAAGGAGAAGTGATTGGTTCCAGTATAGTAGAGATAAAGGACTATGGGACAAGCATTAAAAATAATAGCAGTAGCTCTGGAGTGGAGCCAGACTAGGTCTATGGGACAAACTAGATGTGCTGCAAATGGCAGAGCTTGAGAGATGGAGTGACCAAAGCCCATTGGAGTGCAGAAGATTGTGAATGAGTTCCAGATCCCGGACATTGAGCTGAAGGGCTTACATTTACAATGTTGGAGTTTTGTTTTGCTTTGATCTCATTGTGACTGTGCCCTGGTTTTCCCCTCATAAAATAAGAAAGTATGTAATTTATTTTCAATTTTACAGAAGCCCATAGTTATGAAACTTTTGGCATTTTAGAGAGACTTTGAAATTTTAAAGAGATATTGAATATTTTATTTTTATTATTATTTTATTATGATTATTATATAATTTATTCAATTACAGCCAGATTGTAATCCCTTTGCTCTTATCTTATGGTTCCCACCTTCCCCATCCTTATTTCTGTCCTTCCAACTACCATTTCTTTCAAACAACTTGCAGCTCTTCCCCAGAGTCCTGCTACAAGTCTCAGTATCAGTCCCCATTCCCCACTGGGTAGAGTCTCTCAAAGGCCATCTATTGTTGGTCTAATAGCCACTTGTAAATGAGTATATACCATACATGTCTTTCTAGGGCTGGATTACCTCACTCAGGATGATTGTTTCTAGTTCCATTCTTTTATCTGCAAACTTCAAGAATTCCTTGTTTTTCATAGCTGAATGTATTCCATTGCGTAAATGTGCCACAGTTTCTTTATCCATTCTTTGGTTGAGGGACATCTGGGTTATTTCCAGATTCTGATGATTATGAATAAAGCTGCTATGAACACAGTTGAGCAGATATCCTTGTTGTGTGTGGAGCATCTTTCAGGTAAATGCTCAGGAGTGGTATAGCTGGGTCTTGAGGGTAGCACTATTTCCAATTTTCTGAGAAAGCACCAGATTGATTTCCAAAGTGGTTGTACAAGTTTGCAGTCCCATCAGTAGTGGACGAGTGTTCCTCTCTCTCCACATCCTCACCAGCATGTTCTGTCACTTGAGGTTTTGATCTAAGACATTCTGCTAGATGCGTGATGAAATCTCAGAGTTGATTTGATTTGCATTTCCCTGATGACTAAGTACATGAGCATTTCTTTAAGTGTTTCTCAGCCTTTTGATATTCCTCTGTTGAGAATTCTCTGTTTAGCTCTGTACCACATTTTTTAATTGGATTATTTGGTTCAGTTGTACTTAATTTCTTGAGTTCTTTATATATTTTCGATATCCTTTGGAGGATGTAGGGTTGGTGAAGATCTCTTCACAGTCTGTAGGCTGTCATTTTGTTCTGTTGACAGTGTCCTTTGCCTTACAGAATATTTTCAGTTTCATGAGGTCTCATTTATTAATTTCTGATCTTAGAGCCCGAGCTGTTGGTGTTCTGTTCAGGAAGTTGTCTCCTATGCCAATGAGTTAGAGGTTCTTCCACACTTTTTCTTCTAACAGATTTAGTGTGATTGGTTTTATGATGAGGTCTTTAATCTACTTGGGCTTTAGTTTTTTGCAGGGTGATAAGTATGGATCTCCTTGCATTTTCTACATGTAGACATCCAGTTAGACCAGCATCATTTGTTGAAGAGGCTATCTTTTTTCCATTGTATAGTTTTGACTTCTTTGTCAAAATTAAGTGTCCATAAGTGTGTGAATTTATTTCTGGGTTTTGATTTGATTCCATTAACCAACCAGCCTATATCTATGCCAGTACAATGCTGTTTTAAATACTGTTGCTCTATAGTACAGCTTGAGATCCAGGATGGAGATTCGTCCAGAAGATCTTTATTGTACAGGATTATTTAACTATTCTGAGTGTCTTGTTTTTCCATGTGAAGTTGGAATTAACCTTTCAAGGTCAGTGAAGAATTCTGTAGGTATTTTGATGAACTGCATTGAATATGTTGATTGCTTTTGGTAAGATGGCCATTTTTACTATACTGATTCTTCTGATCCATGAGGATGGTAGATCTTCCATCTTCTGAAAATTTCAATTTCTTTTCTTCAGAGTTTTGAAGTTTTTCATACAAGTCTTCCACTTGTCAAATGATTTTCAGCATCAAGAGATAATCAAATGTTTTTCTTCCAATTTGTTTATATATGAATTATATTGATGGATTTTCATATATTTAAACAACTCCTGCTACCTTGGATGAAGTGTACTTGATCATGGTAATATATTTTGATGTGTTCTTGGATTCAGTTGCAAGTATTTATTGAGTATTTTGCATCAATGTTCTTAACAGAAATTGATCTGAAATTCTCTTTCTTTATTGAGTTTTTCTACAGTTTAGGTATCAAGATGACTGTGGCCTCATAGAATGAGATTCGCAATATTCCTTCTGATTCTATTTTGCTGAATAGTTTGAAGAGAATTGTTATTATATCTTCTCTGAAGGTCTGGTAGATTTCTGGCCCTGGACTTTTTTTTGGTTGGGAGATTATTGATGACTGCCTCAATTCCCTTAGGAGATATAGGACTATTCTATTTGCTTGTTTCATCTTCATTCAAATTTGGTAATTGGTAGCTATCAAGAAAAATTTCCATTTCATTTAAATTTTCAAATATTTTGGCATATAGGCTTTTGTTTTTTTTCTTAACACATTTTTATTGAAAAATAAAATAATTCATATTGCATCTCATTTTCTATCCTATCCCCTACATCCTCCCACTCCTCCCTCCCTCCCACTTTCACCCCAACCCCCTTCCCTATGACTGTGACCAAGGGGGACCTCCTCTCCCTGAATATGGTGCTAGGGTATCAAGTCTCTTCTTGGTAGTCTGATATCCTTCCTCCAAGTGCCATTGGGCCTCCCCCACAAAGGGACATGGCCAAATATGGGGCACCAGAGATCCTGTGAAAGTCAGTCCCCAGTCTCCACTTAACTGTGGAGAATGTTCTGTCCCTTGGTTAGATCTGGGTAGGGGTTTGATGATGACTGCACGTTTTGTCCTTGGTTGGTGCCTTTGATCAAGCAGAACCCTTGGACTCAGATCCACCCATCATAATGTTCCTCTTGTAGGTTTCTAGGACCCTCTGGATCCACCTACTTCCCTATCCCCTATATTTTTCTCACCTAGAGTCTCAATAGGATGTTCTCACCTCTATCCTACTTTCCTGGTAGGTACAGACTTTCATGGAACCTGCCCCTTGGGCTAGTGTCCAGTTATAAGTGAGTATATACCATTTGAGTCTCTCTGCTTCTGGGTTAGTTCACTCATTATGATCATTTCTAGTTCAATCCATTTGTCCAGAAATTTCGGGAATTCCTTGTTTTTAATAGCTGAGTAGTATTCCATAGTGTGAATGTACCACAGTTTCTTTATCCATTCTTCTACTGAGGGACACTTAGGCTGTTTCCATGTTCTGGCGATTATGAATAAGGCTGCTATGAACATGGTTGAGCAAATTTTCTTGTTGTGTGCTGGAGCATCTTCTGGGTATATTCCAAGGAGTGGAATAGCCGGGTCTTGAGGAAGTCCTATTCCCATTTTTCTGAGATAGCACCAGATAGCTTTCCAAAGTGGCTGTACTAGTTTGCATTCCCACCAGCAATGAAGGAGTGTTCCTCTCTCTCCACATCCTCGCCAGCATGTATTGTCACATGCATGTTTGATTTTAGCCATTCTGATGGGTGTAAGATGGAATCTCAGAGTTGTTTTGATTTGCATTTCTCTGATGACCAGAGATGTTGGAAGTAAGACTTAACGATTCTGTGGATTTCCTTGGTGTCTGTCAATATGTCTCCCTTTTCATTTCTGATTTTGTTGATTTGAGTACTCCCCCTCTGCTTTTTAGTTAGTTTGGCTAACAATTTGTCTATTCTGTTGATTTTCTCAAGAACTAGCTCTTGGTTATCTTGATTCTTTTAATTGTTCTTTCTGTTTCTAATTCATTGATTTCATTCCTGATTTTGATGATTATGAGCCATCTACTCCTCTTGCATGTGTCTGCTTTTTTTGTTCTAGATATTTCAGGTGTGCTGCTAAGTTGCTAGTATGGGATCTCTCCAATTTCTTTTTAAAGGCACTTAGTATTATTAAGTTTCCTCTTAGCACTGCTTTTATTGTGTCCCATAAGATTGGATATGATCTACCTTCAGTTTCATTGAATTATAGGAAGTTTTTACTTTCTCTTTTTATTT
This sequence comes from Acomys russatus, assembly GCF_903995435.1. NCBI lineage: Eukaryota > Metazoa > Chordata > Mammalia > Rodentia > Muridae > Acomys > Acomys russatus. Next base: position 19,425 of record NW_026131934.1, read on the forward strand.
CATCCCTTAACCCAAGGTCATTGAGTAGGGAGTGATTCAATTTCCATGAGTATGTAGCCTTTCTGTTGTTTCTGTTGTTGAGTTCCAGATTTTAATCTATGGTGGTCTGATAAGAAGATGCAAGGGATTATTTCGATTTTCTTGTATCTGTTGAAGTTTGCTTTGTGACAAAGTATATGGTCAATTTTAGAGAAGGGCCCATGAGATTCTGAGAAGAAAGTATATTCTTTTGTGTTCTGGTAAAATGTTCTATAGATATCAGTTAGGTCCATTTGATTCATGATGCCTATTAGTTTCATTGTTTCTGTCTTGGTGATCTGTCTATTGAGGAGAGTGAGGTGTTGAAGTCTCCCACTATTAATGTGTGGAGTTCTATGTGTGATTTAAGCTTTATTAATGTTTCTTTTATGAATGTGGGCTCTCCTGAATTTAGGGCATAGATGTTCAGAATTGAGACATCTTAATGATGTATTTTTCATTTGATGAGTATGAAGTGTCCTTCCCCATCTCTTTTGACTAGTTTTGGTTGAATGTCTATTTTATTAGATACTAGAATGGTTACTTCAGCTTGGTTATTGGGTCCATTTGCTTGGAATACCATTTTCTAGTCCTTTACTCTGAGGTAATGTCTATCTTTATTGCTGAGGTATGTTTCTTTTTTCTTTCTTTTTTTTAGGTGTGTTTCTTGTATGCACCAGAATGATTGGTCTTGTTTTTCATCCATTCTGTCAGCCTGTGTCTTTTTACTGGGGAGTTGAGGATATTGATGTTGAGATATTAATGACCAGTGATTGTTAGATCCTGTTATTTTGATGTTGGTGGTGGTGTTGGTGGTGTTGGTGGTGTTGGTGTGTGTGTGTGTGTGTGTGTGTGTGTGTGTGTGTGTGTGTGTGTGTCCTTTCTTTTGGATTTGTGAATGTGGGTTTTTTTATTTCCTATGTTTTTTCTGGGTGTAGTTAGCTTTCTTGGGTGAGAATTTTCCTTCTAATATCTTTGGTAGTATTGGATTTGTGGCTAGGTAGTATTTAAAGTTGGTTTGTTATGGAATATCTTGTTTTCTCCGTCTATGGTGATTGAAAATTTTGCTGGGTATAGTTGTTTGGGTTGGCATCTGTGTTCTGTTAATGTGTGCATGACATCTGTACCAGTCCTTCTGGCTTTCATAGTCTCTGGTGAGAAGTCAGTAGTAATTCTGATGGGCTTGCCTTTATATGTGACTTGGCCTTTTTCTCTTGCAGCTTTTAATATTCTTCCTTTGTTCTATACATTTAATGTTTTGATTATAATATGATAGGAAGATTTTATTTTCTGGTTCAATCTATATGGAGTTCTGTGGACTTCTTGTATGTTTATGGGCATTTTCCCTCTTAGGTTCAGAAGTTTTCTTCTATGATTTTGTTGCAAATATTTTCTGGGCCTTGGAGCTTGGAGTCTTCTCCTTCTTCTATTCCTATTGTTCTTAGATTTGGTCTTTTTACAGTGTCCCAGATTTCTTGGGCATTTTGTGTCAGGAACTTTTTAAATTTTAATGTTTTCTTTCACTGATATATAGATAACTTCAATGATATTGTCCACACTTGAGATTCTTTCTTCCATCTCTTGTATTTGGTTGGTGTTGCTTGTGTCTGTGGTTCCTATTCTCTTCCCCATTTTTTCAACTCTAAGATTGCTTTAGCTTGTGTTTCCTTTGTTGAGTCTAATTCTCTCTTTTGATCTTGAATAGTCTTATTCATTTCCTTCTTCCATTTGATTGAATTTTCCTGTAATTTTTTATAGGATGTATTCAATTCCTTCATCTATTTGAATGTATTTTCCAGTAATTCCTCATTGGATTTGTTCAATTCCTTTATTTTCTTCTTTCATCACCTCAGATTTGAAGTTTTCACCTTGTGCTTCATGAGTGTTCAATATCTCCAGGGCTTCTGGTGGTGTTGTATGGTTCTGAGTTTTGTTACTACTCTTCTTGTCATGTCCTCTAGGCATCTGTTTGTCTCTGGTATTAGCAGGCATAGAGATTCCTCCAATGAGGCCATTGTTTGTGTCTCACATTGGCCAGGCAGGTAGGGAGCAAGTAAAGAGAGCTCCAAGCTAAAATTTGTTTACTAAGACTCCCCAGAGGCCTCCTCAAGATGTTAGACAGTAGATGTTAGAATCTGTACCTAGCTCAGCTCAGCTGGTTTTCCTGACTGTATGCCAATTGGGTCATGCAGGAGAGGAGTAGGCTGATAGATTTCCAAGCCCAAAGCTGCTCAGGTGCCCTACAGTCCTTTTTGAGATGGCAGAGCTCTGCCTATCTGTTTTGTGTTCCAGATGGGTTAGGCTAGTAAGCCGCTTGTGGCTGTGAGAAATTCAAGCTTGAATTTGCTCAGGTGCCCCACAGACCTTTTTGAGATGGCACAAAACTCAAGTCCAAGTAGATTAAAGACCTCAACATGAAACCAGAGACTCTAAATCTGTTAGAAGAAAAAGTAGGGAAGAGCCTGGGACTCATTGGCACAGGAGACAACTTTCTGAACAGAATTCTAACAGCCCAGGCCTTAAGGTCAACAATTAATAAATGGGACCTCATGAGACCAAGAAGCTCCTGTAAGGCAGGAGACACTGTCAACAGAACAATGTGACAGCCTACAGACTGGGAAAAGATCTTTACCAACCCTACATCTGACAAAGGTCTAACATCCAAAATATATAAAGAACTCAAGAAATTAAATACCACCAAACAAAATAACCCAATTAAGAAATGGGGCTCAGAACTAAACAGAGAATTCTCATCAGAGGAATATCAAATGGCTGAGAAACCCTTAAAGACATGCTCACTGTCTTTAGTCATCAGAGAAATGCAAATCAAAAAGACTCTGAGATTCTATCTTACACCCATCAGAATGGCCAAGATAAAAAACTCAAGTGACACTACATGCTGGCGAGGATGTGGAGATAGGGGAACACGCCTTCATTGCTGGTGAGAATGCAAACTTGTACAACCACTTTGGAAATCAATCTAGCACTTTCTCAGAAAACTGGGAATAGGGCTACCTCAAGACCCAGCTATTCCACTCCTTGGAATATACTCAGAAAGTGCTCCACCACATAACATGGGTATATGCTCAACCATGTTCATAGCAGCTTTATTCATAATACCCAGAACCTTGAAACAACCTAAATGTCCCTCAGTTGAAGAATGGATAAAAAAAACTGTGGTACATTTATACTGTGGAATACTACTCTGCTATTAAAAACAAGGAAATCCTAAAATTTGCTGGCAAATAGATGGAACTAGATATGATCATGCTGAGTGAGTTAACCCATACTCAGAAAACAGTCACATGGTATATACTCATTTATAATTGAACACTAGCCCAAAATGGATGTCCCATGAAAGTCTCCACTAACCAGGAGATTGGGATAGATGTGGGGACCTCCAAATGGGAGTCTAGGTCAGAGAAGTATGGTGTAATGGGGAAATAGAAGGATCCAGAGGGTTCTAGAAACCTACAAGAACACCATGACGGGTAGTTCTGGACTCAGGAGGGTCTGCTCAAACTACTGCACCAACCAAGAACAATACATGAAATAAACATTGAACCCCTACTCTGATCTAGCCAATGGAGAGGAAATTCTCCACAGTTGTGTGGAGAGTAGGGACTGACTCTGACATGAACTCTGGTGCTGCATACTTGACCACTTCCCCTTGGTGGGGAGGCCTGATGGCACTCAGAGAAAGAATAGTCAGGCTACCAAGATGAGACGTGATAGGCTGTGACCGTATGGTGAGGGAAGAGGCCCCCTTCTGTCACAGACCTAGGGGAGGGGAATAGGGTGAAAGAAGGAGGGAGGGAGGGATGAGAGGAGACAAGTAAGAGGATAACAATTGAGTTGTAATCTGAATAAATTAATAATAAATAGTTTTTTAAAAAGTAGAAAAAAAGAATATACTTATAACAACCAGATGTAAAATGAATACATTATAATAAATTTATAAATTAAAGGAAAAAATAAGTGTATAATATGGTAAATATTATAAATAGACTTTGAGAAAAAAATGGCTATGTGAATAGATACAGAAAATGCTTTAGACAAAATTCAACATCCCTTCGATGATAAAGTCATGAATAAATTAACAATACCCAGAACATTTCTCAATATAATAAAGAGTATTTATTATAAAACTATAATAAAAACTATACTAATGGGAACTTAGAGGATTTATACTGTCAGAAACAACATGCTAGTTCAATAGAGTACTTGGATTCTTAGATAGAGCAACAAGACAAAAGGAGGAAATAAGAGGGATACAAACAGGAAAGTAAAAGGTCAAAGTATCTTTATTTGAAGATTATATGATTTTAGATAGAAGAGACTATAAACACTCTACTCAAAATCTCTTAGACCAATAAATACTTTTATCCAAGTAGCAGGATACAAATCAATGTGAAAATCATCAGTCTTCTATTATAACAATAACAAACAAACAAGATGAGAAAGTAAGTAATGAAGACAATCTTATTTATAGTAGCCCCCAAATTCCTTTGAATAAATCTGACAAACAATTTAAAATTTAAAGAGCTCTATAATTTAAAAAAAATTGAAAATAGAAATGGAAGAAGATGCTAGTGTGTGTTATATCTCTCACATGGGCATGGATAATCAGAATTAATATTGTGTAAATGGCTATATAATCAAAAGCAATCACAAGGTTCAGTGCAACCTCTATTAAATTCCAATTCCAGTTTTCATAGAAATAAGAAGTCATGGGGACTGGCAGCATGACTCAGTAAAGGAAAGCACTTGCCATGTAAGCCTATAGAATGGGGCACAGTCTTTACTAACTTCACATCTGACTGACGACTAGTGCCTAGAATATATGAAGAACTCAAAACTAAATACCAGGAAATCGAACAGCCCAATTATTAAATGAGTTAATTAAATGAACATATAGGTCTCAAAAGGTAGAGAATGTAGGAATGGGCAACAAACATATGAGAAAATGTTCGTTATCCTTCACCACCAGGAAAATATACGTTAAAAATATACTGAGATTCCACCTTATCTTTAAAAAGGATGATTATTATAAAAGAAATAACAAAGTGAGAATGTAGAAAGAGGGGATTTTCTCTGCTGGTACTGCTGGTGGAATGTAAGCTCTTCCAGCCATTGTGCTCATCAGTATGGAGGGATCACAAGGGATTAAAAATAGATCTACAATAAGACCTGGCTATATCATTACCGAGTATTTACCTGAAGGACTCTTAGTCAGCTTATCACATTGATTCTGCACTCTGAAGTTTATTGCAGTACTGCTCACAATTGCTTAGGTATGGATCCAACCTAGGCACCATGAACAAGGTAATTGATAACGAAAAAGGTGGGTACATAAATACAGTGGTATTTTTCCATAATAAATAAGAATAAAAGTATGTCATCTGAAGAAAAATATCAATTAAATAGAAATTATCAAGCAAAGTGAATTAAGTTAGAATCAGGAATATCATTTTTCCTCTCTTTTGAAGAGTATTTTACTTTGACCAGTTGATTTTAAGGTATTTTCTTTTTTTATACATATTTTATTTTATTTAGTTTTGAACCAACTAGTACGTACATGCTAGACACTCTAGAAGCAAATATTTAAAATATATGGGAAATATTTTTTTCTCTTTTCCTCCATTTTTTTTATTAATTTAATCACATTACATCTTAATTGTTAGTCCTTCCCTTGTATCCTCCTATTCTTCCCTCCCTCCTGCTTCCCCCTTTCTCCCCTCCCCTATGTCTGTGATTGAGGGAGACCTCCTTCCCCTATATATGCTCTTAGAGTATTGAGTAGCTTTCCTATATACAAATGACAAACAGGCAGAGGAAGAAATTAGGAAAACTACTCCCTTCACGATAGCCACAAGCAATATAAAATATCTAGGAGTAACTCTAATCAAGCAAGTGAAGGACTTATTTGAAAAAAACTTTAAACCTCTGAAGAAAGAGATTGAAGATGACATCAGAAGATGGAGGGATTTACCTTGTTCGTGGATCGGGAGAATTAACATAGTAAAAATGACCATCTTACCAAAAGCAATTTATAGATTCAATGCAATCCCTATCAAAATACTTACAGAATATTTTGAAGATATTGAAAGATCAATTCTCAAATACATATGGAGAAATAAAAAGCCCAGAATAGCAAAAACAATCCTATACAATAAAAGAGCCTCTGGAGGAATCTCCATACCTGATCTCAAGCTGTACTACAGAGCAACAGTGATTAAAACAGCATGGTACTGTCAAAGCAATAGGCTGGTGGATCAATGGAATTGAATTGAAGACCCAGAGATGAATCCACACACATTTGCTCACTTGATTTTTGACAAAGAAGCCAAATCTATTCAATGGAAAAACGATAGCATCTTCAACAAATAGTGCTGGTCTAACCGGATGTTTACATTAAGGTATTTTCTTTGTTTCTGATTTACATAGCTTTCCACAATGTGGTTAGATATCTTTTTAAATCATTCTTGAAACTACAGAGCATTATTATTATTTATCATCATTGTTATTGGTGTGTGCATGCTGTAACACAGGTATGGATATCTCCTTTCCCTTACATAGTTTTCAGAATACCACTCAGATCTCCAGGCTTGTGCAACAAGTTCTTTTACTTACTGAGCCATCTTGCAAGCTTGAAATAGTAGAGATTTAAAAAATCCTGCTTTATCTTCTTCTTTTGGGATCCTATTTATGATGTTATACCTTTTACTGCATTCCACATTTCTTCTATTCTGCTGTTTTTCATCAATTTTCCTTATTGTACTTAAGTTGTGTATTTTCTACAGACATCATCCATTTTTAATAATTTGTTTTACTGACACTAATCTGCTTTAGTCTACCAAAGGTGAGCGTTTAAATTTCCCTTATAGCATTTATTGGTCTGCTTTATTGACTAATACTCCTCTTGGGTTTTATTTATACAGTTATTTCTCTTAAACCCTATGCTAGTTTTCACTTTCTTAAAGGTCAGAATGTGTGTATATGGAATCATAAACTTAGGTTGACAGTTTTTTCCCTCTTACAGTTAGGGGTAGTTCTTCTAGAAGTTGGGAAACCAAGGGTGCCCTGATCTAACAGAACATTATGGTCATTCAAAGCTGGAGTTTATCTTTTGGATGGATAATGCATTTTTATTCCTACATCCTTCCCCAAATCAGCCTTTAGGGGGTCTCATCCATGATTTCTGTGCTTTGTCTCAACAGGTCCCAATGTTTGCCTTAGCATCGAGTGTTCTGAGTAGCATTTCCCTTCTGATTTGTCTATGGTACAACATGAAAACCAGCAAATTCTCCATTAGAAAGAACTGTTAGACGGAAAATTGGGGCCCGCCTAGCTGTTGTGTCTTTTGCACCAAGATCTTTTTCCTTTGTAGTCACATGTAGCTACACAAATCTCTTAGTATTTGTTTTCATGTTAGTCTTGACTGTTTATGGACTGGCAAAGAGAAGGACAGGTTCACAGAACATCCATCTTCTCTCACCAAGGTCTTAGCACATCAACTTTTGGTGGCCGGGAGTGATGGCTGATATCTTTATCAGTGGTATGTGCTTTAATCAGATGTTCATCGTGCTGCATTTGGCACTGGTAATCAGCTTAGTGGGAGAGAAGGCCTGATGAAGGATGCCCTCACACAACTGGAGATGGAAGTTGTCTCTTATATATTTGTAAAAGATTAAAATTTTCATTTATAATTGAAGGCTCAAATCAATGATGAGTGATATATTTTTGATGTGTGCCTCTAGATGTGCCTACTTCAAATGTCATAAAACAATGTGTGCAATATGGTTCTCTTTTTTTCCTTGGGAATGTAATGACTACAGAGTTTTATACTACTCAGAAAACAGCAGAGATAACTTTTCATCAGGAGACCATTTTATAAATTGCTTTTGGGAACACAAGTGTGCTGTTCAGTTTTAACAGGTGTTCTGTAGAAAAAGAGATTTTTTTTTTCCTGGTTAAATTTCTTTGGAAAACAGAATTAAAGAGAATTTTCTCACAATACCACTGATCATTGTGTATATGTTATATGCTTTGCAAGCCTGCAAGTAGGAGTTATATAGAACTCTCTATTATCTGATCAATGAATTCTTTGAAGAGTGACTAATGGGGCAACTATTATTTTATATACTGTAGTTTGAAAAACACTGGTTTGAGAGGAAAGAAAGCAGGCTGAAAGTTAGATATTCTCCGGCCATCTAATTTATTAGTTATGTGATGTGCTGTTGGACATCAATTATTTGACAGCTTCCTCATTCATAAAACAAAGAGCCTGCATTTGGGAATCTCTAAAGACCAAGCTTTTCTATGATACATAAAGTCTCTGACTGTATTACCCCATGTTCTCCAGACTCCTCACTTGCACAAGCAGTTTTTTGTGTAATATGTAATGATGTCAACCTGAAGTAATGGTTTGGATTATGGAGACACATTTATCACATCTAAGTTTGAGTCAAAACATCAAACTGAAAAGATCATGTAGAAGTATATCTCTGGCTCTCTAAAATACATAACAAACACAGTAACTCTGAAGTGCAGAGTAATGAGGCTTGTTTACTGAAGCCACAGTAGTTCTTATGCTGTTTGTGTATACTTGGTGATTTTGGTGATCTTCATCTAGTTTTTTTATGCTCCATAGGAATCAGGAGACAGGAGAATACTTAAAGCATTTAGTGTGGATTTAACAATAGGCTTTCTTTCCACAAAGTTGGACAGTCTAGGGGTTCTTACCCCTTTCCTTTCTTTCACTCCTGACTGCAGAAGTTAGTTGCCTCAAGCCTTTGTGCGTCTTACAAGCAAACATACACTAAAAATATCAGTCACCCCTGAGACTTGTGTTCATTTTCAAGTCTGAATTCATACGAATTTTGTTGCTCAAAAACCGTTGACTCAACAATCTAAAGTTGACAAGTCTCCAAGAGACTGGCAGAGGTCATTGGAAATCATCCTGAGAGGAACCCATTTCTAAGTCTGAATGGAAACAATGGAAACAAAATAAGTTTGCAAACAAGCTAAGAAGTTCAACATAAAACAGCTACAAACGTCTAAGGCATGAGCCAAAACAAACAAACAAACAAACAAACCAAAACCCAATTTACACATTCTAGGTATTTATGCTGTAGTTAATAAGATTAAAAAGAGAGACAATCCTGAAATGATGGTCAGTGGGAGAAAAATCTATAATGAGTAGGCAAGCAAATTTGAAGCCGAATAAAACAACTTAAAATACCAAATATTGTAATTGAAGAGACTTATAATTGTACATATTCAACTATATTTTATGTATGACTGAACAGGATTAGAGAAATGGGAGGTAAGACAGAGAATAATCTAAAGTGCAGAAACAAACAAACAAGAGATGGAAAAGGTAAAGCGTATGAGAAACAGTAGGTAGAATTTAAATGATCGGAATAAATTTAAATATAATAAGTGATTGTGATACATGAGAATGAATGGAACAACCAGCTAAAAGGCATATGTGGTCGCACTGAACAGGAGCAACATCCAGCTTTCTGTACATTGTTAGGTGAAGGGATACACCAGGCCAATGATCTCTCATTAGCTTTCGTCATACCAGATAATCCACAGTGAGGAGGGGAGTATTTCTCATGAAAGAAAATCTCTTTATTTTGAGATGATCAAATAAATAGACATAATAATTCAACATTTATCACAATCTGAATAAAGTAACTTTAAAGTAAATATTTATAAGAAAAATAGGCAAATCCACAATCATGATGGAAGACTTAATTTAAATATATCCCTTCACTAGTAAGATGAGAACCTTAAAGAGTTCCACAGATTGGTAATTTCTCTTAATCACAAGCCAGTCATCTTCATAAATAGAATTATGACTCTTTCCATTCACAAGAAACCCAGTCCTGAATGGCACATAGGTAACACTGATGAAAATGTACTATGTACAAAAGAAGTCTTAGAAAGTTTAAGAGGATTTTTATCCCACAGATCATAGTCTACCGCCATCACTTTAAACTAGAAATAAAAAATGACTAAGGTTTCACATTATTTTTAAGTTTAAAAGTACACTTTTCTTTCTTTCTTTCTTTCTTTCTTTCTTTCTTTCTTTCTTTCTTTCTTTCTTTCCTTTTCTTCTCAGAAAATTGGGAGTAGCTCTACCCCAAGACCCAGCTATACCACTCCTGGGTATATACCGAAAAGATGACTTATCATACAATAAGGACATTTTCTCAACTATGTTCATAGCAGTTTTATTTGTAATCGCCAGAAACTAGAAACAACCCAGATGTCCCTCAACCAAAAAATGGATAAAGAAACTGTGGAACCAAAAAATGGATAAAGAAGCTATGGTACATTTACACAGTGGAATTCTACTCAGCTATTAAAAACAGAAAATCATGAAATATATAGGCACATGGATGGAACTAAAAAAAAAAAAAAAAATCATCCTGAGTGAGGTAACCCAGACCCAGAAAGACACTTATAAGTGGATAGTAACCATACAGTAAAGGATAACCATACTAGAATTCACAGGCCCAAAGACGGTAAGTAACAAAGAGGACCCAAGGGAGGGTGCGTGAAGCTCACTAAGAAGGAGAAATAGAATAGACCGAGGAAGTGTTAGAAGAGAGGAAACAAGATAGGAGAGGGAGTGCTGAAGGAAATGAAGGTGGGGGGTCTGATGTGGAAATCAGGAGGGCAGGAGGACAGGAGGCTTGCAGAGAGAAGAGGAATCTTGGCCTGGGGCATGTCTGAGACAAGCTGGAGACCTACAACAGGGTAGGCTCCTGGGAGGATATGAGGGTGACTCCAGCGAAGACCACTACTATCAGTGAACATGGAGTCTGAAGAGGACACCCTCTATCTAGACAAGGCTCCTAGTAGAAGGAGAGGAACACCAACCCACCCACAAAAACTTCAACCCGAATTTACCTTGCCTACAGGATGTGTAGGGATAAAGAAAGAGCAGAGATTGAGGGAATGTTCTGGTAATGCCTGGCCACACCATGCAAGAGCCAACCCTGTTAATGATACTCTGCTATGCTTGCAGATGGGAGCCTTGCCTAGATGTCCTCTGAGGGGGCCCACACACCAATGGATCAAAGCAGATGCTGAGACTCACAGCCAAACACTGAGCAGAACATAGTGGGAGAGTGGGAAGAAGGATAGAAGCACCCAGAGGGAGTAGGAGCTCCACAAGAAGATCAACAGAACCAATTAACCTGGGCTCATGGGGTACTTGTGGAGACTGAGACACCAGCCAAGGACCATGTATGGACAGAACCTAGGCCCTCTACACACGTGTAACATATGGACAGCTTGGTCTTCTTGTGGGTCCCCTGGTAAGGACTTTTTTTGCATGCTTTCTGATAATTTTTCCTCTTGTGGTGCTACCTTGCTAAACCACTGTGGTAGAGGATGTGCTCAAATCTGATGCAGCTTGATGTGCTGGGATGGGTAGGTGTGGGGGCTGTCCCCTCTTCTGAGGGGGGAAGGGGGGGAATACCAGGAAGAAGAAGAGAGGGTGGAATGGGCAGGAGAGGAGAGAATGAGTTATAATTGAGGTGTAAAGTGAATAAATAAAGATATAATTTAAAAAACACACTTCTTACCTGGCATAGTGGCTCACGCTTGTAATCCCTGCCCTTGAGAGCTGAGGGAGGAGTATCAGGAGCTGAAGGCCAGCCTAACCTGCATAGTGTAACTCTGTATTAAAAATACTCCTTAAAAATACAACCAGGAGAATTATAGCTTATTTGAATGTAATAATACTGAGGATATTATTTGTAAAAATACTGTGTGCAGCAAAGAAAAAAACTTGTCAGCACAGTGAAGAGACAGAGTATAGAGTGGGAGTCAGTCTCTGCCAGTGATACTTCAGAGAGCAGTGTAGTACCTAGAATACATAAAGAACTGAAAAATGAAACAAAAACAAAAACAAAACATTCCAGTTAATGAATAAGTTGATGAATAGAACAGACAAGACTCAAAAGAAAAAACACTGATGACCAATAAATGTTTTTCAAAAAAATGTTCAGCCTCCTTAGCCAGCAGGGAAATGCAAGTTAAAGTTACCTTGAAATTCCATCTAAGCCCAATCATAATGGATAACATCAAGAAAACAAATGACAAGAAATACCGATGAGCTCAGCACAGACCTGCTGTTGCCAAGGACCTTTTTGCTGAGACTGACCCAGGATCATTAACCTGCACTACCTCCACTACCTATTTCATTTTTTATTATTTTTATTTTCTATGTGCATGAGAGCTTTGCCTATATGTATGTCTGTTCATCACATGTGTGCTTCGTGCCTTTGAAAGCCAGATGATGGTGTTGAATTCCCTGGAATGATTGTGAGCCACCATATTGGTGCTGGGAATTGAACCCACATTCTCTGGTCACTGAGCCATCTCAATTACTGAGGGATTGCTCCAGCCTCCAGCCAACTTGCTTTTCCTTCTAAGTGGTTGCTAGAAAGCCTCTGCTATTTGGTTATCAGTATGCTGGTATTTTTGCCAATGGGGGACACTGTTGGAAGTGACAAATAATTAAATCTTTTTTTGTAATCCAATCATATTTTCTGTGTCTCTTTGTTGGCAGGTTGAATCTATAATAATATTGAATATTATTATTAAGAGAAACTTAATAATTTCAGCAGCAGATTTTTTTTTCTGGTTGGTTGGGTTATTGTGGGGCTTGGGGGTGAGTTTCTAGCTTATTTGTTTTACTTTCTCCTCTATCCGTTTTAGAGATTTAGTTGTGCCTGATGGATTCTTTCTTAGCTCTTTTTTTTTTTTTTCATTTAATCTGGCCATGAAATTTATTCATTTCTCTACTGTTTCCCTCCCTCCTCTGTATATAGCCTTCCTTGTCGGGAGCCATTTGCAAGGCTCTCTGTCCATATGCATTGCTCTCATGTTCTCTGATCCAGCATAAGAGTCACATGGATTGCTCAGACAGTGATGAAGCAAGATGTTCTGCCAAGTATACACTCAAGGTCTTCAGACTTTCAGAGAAAGTACACTGTGGCCTCAAGGCTGGGAGTTGATTGAGATTACATGGTGTTTTCCCATGAGAATGTCAGCATTATCTCTTGAGAGTGACCTTCTGTTTTGTTTTCCCTTGCCTGAGATGTGTATAAGTTGAACTGGTAAATAAAGTCAAGGGTCATGTGGTATTGATTATAGGCCCTCTTGAGCCTAGCCTGTGTTTCCAACTATTTCTTACTTCAGTTTCTTATTTCTGTTCTTTTATTTCTTAACCCTCACTCCCTGATCTAGGATCTGTTCAACATTATCCAGTGTGGGCTCTGACACGTCCTTTAAGAATCTCCTACAGTATTGGCTTCTTGCACATGAACTGCTTTCATTTGTGCTTGTCTTTAAATGCCCCTTATTTTCCCATCACATTTAAAAGATAACTGATAGATATAGCAGTCTTGCTTGACAGTTACTTACGGTCCCTGGATTTTAGAGTTTCCAATGAAAGCTCTAATATTATTCTGAGTGGCTGTCTTTATAGATGAATTTTTATTTTCCCGTTACAGATGTAAATATTGTTTATTTATTTTGAATTTTTGACATCTTAACTATAATATATTGTGGAACAGTTCTTCCTTGTTTATTTCTATATGTCTACTTGGGGTCTTAAAAGTCTTTTTTACTTGATTCTTCCTTCTTCCTTCCCTTCCTTCCTTCCCTTCCTTCCTTCCTTCCCTTCCTTCTTTCCTTCCCTTCTTTCTTTCCTTCCCTTCCTTTCTTCCCTTCTTTCCTTCCCTTCCTTCCTTCCTTCCTTCCTTCCTTCCTTTCCCTTCCTTCTATTCTTCCTTCCTTCCTTCCATTCTTTTTATTTTGGAGAATTTCTATTATAATTTCATTTAACAGATTCTCTATGAGCTTCAATTTTTCTACTTCGCTTTGCTTGTGTTTTTGAAACTCAGGATATCACTGTATTCAAGGTCACCAGTGACTTTCCTCCCTATGTATGTGGAGTACTGGAATTGTAGACACTTTACAGAGTGGCCTTTTATTTTTATCTCAGCTCCTTGCTGTATCGGAAGCTGGAAAGTTTTGACCTTTCGATCTTAGCCTTAAAGGATTGGATACCGCCGTCATTTTTCAGTTTTCTTTATTTATGTTTGAATAGAATATTTCCTTGGCCTTGTTCTCCATCAGTGATATTGATTCTGTTGCCTGCTCAAGTTTGTTGGCAACGTTTCCTACTGTCCTTTTTGAATTCTGCCTGAGTCCCTGCTCGAGTCCTGCTCTGACTTTCCTCTGCAATGGTCTGCAACTTGGAAGTGTGAGCCAAAATAAATCCTTTCCTTCAAGTTGTCTCTGGCCATGGTGTTTAACCTAGTACAGCAAACTAGGCCCTCAACATAATAAAGGTTATAATGACAAACCATAGCCAAAATGACACTAAATAAGGACAAGCTGAAAGCATTTCCTCTAATATCAGGAACAGGACAACTGTGCCACTATCACTTTTTTTTCCTATATTTTTGGAAGTGTTAGTATAATGATACAAGAGAAAGAAATAAGAGGAATACACATAAGAAAAAAAAGCCCCTATTTGCAGATCATATAATCTCATATTCAAAAAACCCCAAGACATGTTTGCTGAACATGTTCTTCAGAGAGTCAGTGTATAAACTCAACATGTAAGATCAATAGTCTTTGTATATGTAGATGCCAATAATGACATATTGAGATAAAAATCAAGACAAGCATCACATTTACAATATCTTCAAAAATAATTAAATACCAAGGAAAAAACACCTAACCAAAAAAGGTGAAAGAACTCTTCAATAAAAGCTTTAAGACACTGAAGGAAGAAACTGAAGACATTAGAAGATGGATTTGCAGAATTAACATTATAAAAAATGATCTCTAGAGTCAATGCAATCCCATCAAAATATTACTGACAGTTTTTACAGGAATGGAATAAGCCAGGGGCTTGGGAGCTTTTACAAATAAAACTGGTGCAATGTCACCTGCTTTTAATCCTAACATTAGGTATGAAGAAACAGGAGGATCCCTGGAGCTCACACGTAAACTAGCCTAACCCATAGAGCCTAGATCCTAGGGAGAGACTTATTATAATAAAAACAAAGTAGATAGATTTAGAGAAATGACACAAGGATTGCCCTTTGACCTATATATACCAACAAGTGCTCATGGCCACACCCTCACCCAACACTCACAGAAAAAAAAAGTCCTACAATTTAAATGGCAGCAGTAAAGACTCTGGATAAGCAAAACAAATCTAATTAGAAGGAGCCATGCTGAAAGTATTACAATACATGGTGTTAAATTATACAAAGAACCATAATGACGAAGAGACTGTTGACTAGTATGAAAACCAATGAAATAGAATAGAGAAACCAAAGTAAGTTCACACAGCTTTAGCTGTGTAAATTTTGGTAAAGGCATAAAAATACCACACCTGTTGGAAGAAAGTTTCTTTGACAAATCATGCTGGGAAAATTGGATTTCTATGTTAAAAGAATAAAGCTAGATTCCTATCCCTCATTCTGCAGAGAAATCTATGAAAAATGTGTCAAAGAAAGGCCTTAATGTAATACACAATGTTTTGCAAAGTAAGGCATTTCAAGATACAGGCATAGGGAAAGAGTTCAGAGAAGCACTTCAGTAGGAAATGAGGCCAAGAATCGACAAGTGGGGTTATATGCCACTAGAGTGAGGAGAAAGACTACAGAATGTGAAGTCTTTGCCGTAGACATAGAGTATTAATGTATCGATAGGGTATTAATGTCTAGAATATGTAAAGAACTGCAAAACAAAACACCCAAAATCTTCCCAAATCATCCAACAAACAGTAAGTTAAGAGTGGAATAGATAATCCTCAAATGAAAAAGTCCAAATGATCAATACATATTGAGAACATGCTCAACAACCTTCATGGAAATATAAAAACTGCTTTGAGATTATATACCACTAGAGTTAGAATGGCTACCATCAAAAACATAATTGACAACAAATGCTGGTGAGGCTATGGAAAGAGGGTGCTTGTGTAATGTTAGTGTGTGTAAGCTAGTGAAGTCACTGTGGAGCCAATTTGGAGGTTCTTGAAGACACTAAAAGTAGAATTGGCTTGTGTCTCAGAAAGATTCCTCCTAAAGAGTTCATACCCAATGAACTCTGAGGCAAACAACACACTGATATGTGCACATCCATGTGTATTGTTGCTCTACTCAAAACAGCCGAGACACAGAACCAGCCAATATGTCTAACAACAGCTGGTGGCTAGGACTATGTACAGTATCAACACAACAGATTCTTATTTTGCCAAAAAGAAAAGGGAAATCATGGCATTTGCAGGAAAATGGATGGTGGCAGGGACCAGTAAAGGCAGGACAAAGGAAATGGAGCAAAGCAGCAGGGGATGGGTTAAGAGGCCAGTGTAAGAACATAAGTTCCGTTGTTTACATGTATGCTAGAAGTACATGATGACCTTGAAGTGTTAATTGTCTTAGCATAGTTTTTTGTTTCAAATTCCAGGGCTTATGGGATCTTAGGTAGTATTCAGGGTTTAGATATGGCCGCAGAGAGATTCATCTCTTCTTTTAAATAGAAAAAAATGTTGCATGGTATTAGAAAGACAGAAAAATGAGTTTTCAAGATGTCTTGTGAGTAAAAGAAAACATCTCAGTTTTGTGGCTTATTATATCTAAAGGCTGAATAAGTGGCAGCAAGTTTCAGAACATGAAGGTTTAGTATTTTCCTTCATTTTCAGTCAGATGAGGTTTTTTTTGATCAGGGTCCAGGTGCTCCATTTCAAGCCATCCTTTGATAAGAAATCATGCTGCAGGATTGAGAAGAGAGCTCACACAAGGTCCAATTCACTGAGCTATGGCTATTGTCAAGGTGAACACAAGCCTGGTTCGAGTGGGCGTGAGAGCTTCTTGTGCCCTTGTGTTCTCTTCCTGAAGGAGTTATCAGCATGTTATTACCATTGAAAATCATTGGGAAAGAAGCCAGGAGCCCAAAGCCTATTCAGGCTAATCATCTCAGTGTATTTAATCACACAACTGTCAGCCTTAGTGTAATCACAGCCAGAACAGGTGGTAAATAGAGTTTCAAAAATGCTACTATCAGGCCCTGCTTTTTCCCAGTACCTGTGCCTTGTTTCTTCCCACAGTAGAGATGATTTCACCCCTATAAGCAAGGTCATCCTCAGAATAATTGCAGGAAAGGACTTCAAATATGTCTGTCAAAGCTTGTCCTTCCCTAACCAAGAGAGACATCACTAATGGATCATCATGCCCATTTCTGCTAATCCCAGATAACTGCAGTCTTAGAATCCTATTGAATGCAAGTCTCAATGTTTATAGCTCCCACACAAATTAACTTGTGGCACTTACTGTGTCTCTGGCTTTGTGCTATTAATTTCATTACTGGGCTCTGGTTGTTCTCTCATTTCTTCCATCTATTATTCATCTATCCATCTACCATCCATCTGTCATCTGTCTACCCATCAATCATGTCATTCATAATGGAAGCTCTGCAAAAGTAATACATCTCCATAAGTTCATATAATCACTCTTTGCCCTTCACATTTAAAGATGGCAATGCAGATTGTCTCCTTTTCTTTTCATAGAAGCGATACAAAGGCCATCACATGGGGCAGAATGCCCACAACACTAAGCCTATTACAAGGATATGGGAAAGTTTACAACCTTGTCCTCATATGCTCCTTTTTTATTGTCAACGTGACAGGGTCTCACTGTGTGGCTCTGGCTACACTCAAACTTGTGGTTCTCCTGCTTTAGTTCCTGAGTTATGAGTATGTTTATAACATTTGCAAAATAATACTTTTAACTTTAATCAATTAGATGGTATCTTCTTTCTGAATTAGCATGGATCAAAGAACTTTAATATAGCCATGAATATTTGGGGATGCTGCTAAGGGTATGTAAGATTGGAAAAATATTTAGCTTGGTTAAGTGGCATATATTGCCTCTTTTTCAGTCATTATCATTGATAATGGAGTTACTGTTAGCTTTCTGGGCATAGTGACTTCCTGAGATCCTCCTCCCACTCACTGCATCAAGTCAATGAAGTGATACAAGGTACAGGACCAGAGCACAGACCATAATATGTGTGTGTCATTTAGTGTATAGACCTGAATTAGGGGTGAGGAAGAAACAAGGCTTGACATACATCCAGATACTAGTTTGTGTATACTTTACTTGATTAAGCAGATGTGTAAAATGTTACTAGAATATTAGGCACCCACCAGGTCTTAGTCAAGATGTCCGAGTGTTAGAAATACCTCTCAGCAGTACTGTCTTCTCAGATTAGACACTCCTGGCACTTTCCTTAGATAGAATATCTGATATTTTGTGTATGTTTGTAGTGATAATATTCAAACAGAGGGTCTGTTCTGGATGTCAAGTTGTATGTTTCCTGTATGCATATCAGATTTTATTCCTGTTCTGATGAGATCTAGCAGTTTTGAAACAGCGTTTAAGCAAAATCTTTAATAAACAATTGTAAAATTGGAACATGTCTCCCACTTGCCTTGGTGTCACTGTACAGTTTGTGACTTGATTATACAACTCATTACAAGTGGCCAGTTTACAGCACATTTTCTCTGCTGAGTCTGGGTCAGGATTCTGAAACTGCATAAGAATATTCAGTTTATGCAAGAACATAAGTTATACATTGTGAAGGGTAAAGTAACACCCTTGAATTGCTAGTCATACAAAAACTAGTTTTTTCCCCATCAGATAGAATTATCTGTTTTTTATTGGGAAAAATACGTAATAGTTGTCATATGAAGACTGAATTAGTGTTAAGACAAAAACTGTGGAAAAAGAAGTATCACAGAGACATATAATGATGTAATTAATGTAAGATCGTGATTTTAAAGGTGCTTTCAATCAGTCAAGTTTGTGAATTAATACACTTTCTTTTCTCAGTATAAATAAATGCTTACTTTTATAATCCCATATTGCTCATTTTATAGTTATTTTTTTTTAAAGAAGGCTGCCTATCCCATTACAGCCCCAATACAACCAAGATCTGCCCATACTGATGCATAATCATGATTGATGTGATTAAATTACACCATTTTATGGAAGTTAACTGCAGGCACAGACATGTGGTAAACTTTATATTATCGAGTTGAGAAGAGCCCCAGGCAGGAGTTAAGATGGCACAAATGAAATGAGTCAAGTGCCACCCCCATTGTTTGGTATTTGACTCAGTCATACGAGAAATTTGAATTTTAATATTCCAAAGCTCATCTTCACTCACTGATTTTATGAACAAATATTTCAGACTCTACACAAAAATGGATATTATTTATGAGTAGTGCCATCAGCTGTTCCTTCCCTCTAGGAGTTTTTTAGCCCGACATTGAAAAACTGGCACTTTGTTATGATGGTAGGTAATTATTTTAACATTTTATTTTGAGAATTTTATACCTAAATACTCTGTATATTGGGCACCTTCATTCTTATTTCTCCCCCTAATTACTCTGAGATCCACTACCCACCCCAATCCCTTCCCAATTTTGTGTCTTCTTAATTTTTTATAGCCCATTGATAACAATTTGTTCTGCCTACATCTATATAGATGGTAGGCCATCCACTGTAGCAGGGCTGATTGGTAGAAATCTTGGTGACAGTTTTGTTTCTTTGTTTCATAGGTTGGTTTATTTTTTGGACCAAACCAGCATGGATTCATATGACTAAAATATTAATGCCATGCCTATGTCTGCCCTCTTGAATGAGTTTCTCCCATTTCAGCAAGATGTGTGTCCAGTTGCTAGGTTGCTATCTCAATTTCATTGATACTCCAACTGCCAATGTTATCAACTGCTCTTGCCTGTCTGAAGAATGTTCCATGACTTTGTTTCTGTGAACCTCAATTTATAATACTGTATTCTATCTGATGTTTCTCCTGTACTGAAGGGAATCTTCCAAGAGCTTGGACATGGTATCATGGGGACAATCCTTATGGACACAAGGGGTGGTGCCATGCCATTACTTTCTATTGCTTTGGTTGAACATCTAAACATACTGAAAATCTTTATACATTTAAAAATCCAGCCTCCCTCCCCTTTTCTGTGGTTTGTGTGTGCACGTGCGTGTGCATGTGTGTGTGCATGTGCATGTACGTGTGCATGTGCGTGTGCGTGTGCATGTGCGTGTGCGTGTGCATGTGCGTGTGCGTGTGCATGTGCGTGTGCATGTGCGTGTGCATGTGCGTGTGCATGTGCATGCGCATGCAGCATCTTTGTGGATGTGAGAGGACAGCCTCAAATGTCAACTCTCAGGCACCTTTCACCTTCACTTTGAGACAGGGTCTCTTATTAATCTGCAATTTTACTACATTTGCCAGATCAAAACCACGCTGTAAAATTCTAGGGATTCTTTTTTCCTTATCTTGATGTCACTGAAATTATAGTTCTATATTTCCATGCCCACATTTTTTTAATGAAACTTCTAGGATCTGAGCTTAGGTACCCACAATTGTGAAACAAGTCCTTTGCTGACTGTGTCTTCTCCCCAGCCGGCAAAATGCAATGTTTTTATGAACTGGTTTATGTTTCTGCTAATGTTGCTATTTTTATTTCTGTGCCTAAATTAACCACTGCGTATCTTGTTTATTATTCATTTATTGGGTTGATTCATTACCTTTCCTTTTCCAGCAAGAATTTGAATTGGATTTATGAATTCAATGGGGGAATTTTGGTCACATAGAAATGGCAGTTTTTGACCCTTGCAAGATTGTAAGCTGTAGTTGGGTTTGATTTTAGTTTCCAAAGATAACTCCTGAAAGTAACAACATCCTTTAGTAAGGTCAGTCACATAATCAGATAATTAGTCTGAGAACAGAATGTCAGCATTACTAAAAAGCCTCGAGCTTGGTTATTTTAGAGGTGTTTTAGTGTGGTATATACCACTTAAAGAGATGTCTTCTCTGTTATAACTTTGCTGTTTACACACAAGTCCAAGTGATCCATTCAATGATTCTTCCATAAATATTTGTGAGGGCCCTGGATGAAGAGCCTTTGAACACGTCACAGACCTGCAGCAATTCTCCAGACTGAGAGTTACTATGAAGATGGGAGTCACAATTTAACTTCACACAGAAGAGGAAATCCTGTTTTCCTGGTTCTGCCCAAAAGATGAAAAGCTGGTAGAAGATGTTTGTCTGGAAATGAGAGATAAAGAAGGGCACAAGGGATCCACAACCCCAATATGGTCCTTTTGAGGACTTAGAAGTCAGAACATGGAAACAGCCTAAGTGTCCCTCAGCAGAAGAATGGATAAAGAAACTGTGCTACATATACACTATGGAATACTACTCAGCTATTAAAAATAAGGAATTCCTGAAATTTGTGGACAAATGGATTGAACTAGAAAGGATCATAATGAGTGAGTTAACCCAGAAGCAGAAAGACTCAAATGGTATATACTCATTTATATTTGCACGCTAGCTCAAGGAGCATGTCCCACGAAAGCCTTCACTTACCAGGAAACTGGGACAGAGGGGAGGACATCCTATTGGGACTCTAGATGAGAGAAGCATGGGAGAATAGCAAAGTAGAAGGATCCAGAGGGTCCTAGAAACCTACAAGTAGAACATTATGATAGGCAGATTTGGGCCCCGGGGTCCTGCTCAAACTAAGGCACCAGCCAAGGACAATACAGGTGGTAAAATTTAAACCCCTACCCAGATCTAGCCAATGGTCAGAACAGTTGAGTGGAGAGTGTGATATGACTTTCTCACGTACTATGGTGCCTCACATTTGACCATGTCCCCTGGAGGGGAGACCTGGTGGCACTCAGAGGAAGGATAGCAGGCTACCAAAAAGAGACTTGATACCTTATAAGAATATATAGGGGGAGGTGATCCCCCTCAGGAACAGTCATAGGGGAGGGGAATAATGGGAAAATGGGGAGGGGGAGGGAAGAATGGGAGGATACAAGGGATGGGTTAACCATTGAGATGTAACAAGAATAAATTAATAAAAAATAAAAAAAAGAAGTATGGTTGTATTTAATGAAGAAAGGTTTGTTTAATTGTTTCTGTACTGGGTAAAGGATCACAGGTCCAAGTCCCTGGAATCAGAGAAGATGGCAACATGGCAGCACAGACTGGCCATAGGTTGTCTATTTTTACTTTCACTATATGGATGTCCAAGTGATTAACATTAATATAACCACAATTCTAGACTATGTAAAAAGTGTTTTGGTTACCATGGTAATTATGTCAAACATGTAAAAACTCTGTTTTTATTGAATTTGTATTAAGCCTTTTCTAGACTTGAGGGAATCAGAGATTTAAAGTTCAATACTTTGTGAAGGTTCGTGGATTAACTATACAGAGTGGAAAGCTCAGCAACAGAATGCCCAAAGTGGTCTGACTTCCTCTGTAATGAGGTGGATGAGGGACATGATATGATCTTGACCACTGTACATGTGGTAGGGCGTGCTCAAAGAAGATGACTTCATCACACAGGTTCAGATGAATCAAAGCAAGTCCTTGCCTTCTGGTGGCAGTCTGTGGTGAGCCTGGGAACTATACCTCCAAGGGAATTTTTTCTAGAAAGTTTTCCTATGATGGTCCCCATCTGTAATCTCTGTAAGCTATTAGGAAAGCTGAGGCAAGAGAATCACTAGGAAACTTAGTGAAGTCCTGTCTTAAAAATGTAGATACCCAAATGATAAAAGAGAAATTCAGACCAATTCTACTCATGAATATTGATGCAAAATATTTCAAAAAATACTCACAAACTGAATCCAAGAACACATCAAATATATCATCCACCAAGTAGGCTTCATCCTAGGCATGCAGGGATGGTTCAACATTGAAAGTCCATCAATCTAATCGACCATATAAACAAGCAGAATGAAAATAAATCAAGTCACCATCTCATTAGATGCAGAAAAATACTTTGAAATAATCCAACACTCCTTCATAATGAAAGTCTTGGAGAGAGTAGGGATACCAGACACATACCTATATACAGCAAGCCAAAGGCTAACATCAAATTAAATGGAGGGAAACTCAGAGAAAAATTCCACTAAAATCAAGACAAGACAAAGTTGCTCACTTTCACAATATCTCTTTAATATAGTACTAGATGTTCTAGCTAGAACAATAAGACAACTAAATGAGATCAAGGGGATACAAATCACAAAGGAAGAAGTCAAAGTATCGTGACTTGCAGATGTTATGATAGTATGTATAAGTGACCCCCAAAATTCCACCAGAAAACTCTTACAGCTGATAAACAGCTTCAGCCAAGTGGGCTGATAGAAGATTAATTCCAGAAAAAAAAATGTGTAGTCCTCCTGTATACAAATGACAAATGAACTGAGAAAGAAATTAGGTAAACTACATCCTTCAAAAATAGCCACAAATAATACAAGGTATCTTGTTGTAACTCTGACCAAAAAGACAAAGACCTGTATGACAAGAACATAAAATGTCTAAAGAATGAAACTGAAGAAGATATCAAAAGATCAAAAGACTTCCCATGTTCATGGATTTGCAGAATTAAGATAGTAAAATTGGCCATCTTACTACAAGCAATCTACAGATTCAATGCAATCCTGATCAAAATACAATATAATTCTTCACAGACCTTGAAAGAATAATTCTAAGCTTCATATGAAAAAAAAATCCAGAATAGATAAAACAATCCTATACAAAAAAAAGAAAAGAAAAGAAAGAAGGAAAGAAAGAAAGAAAGAGAGAAAGAAAGAAAAACTGATGGTATCTATATTCTGGATTTCAAGCTATACTACAGAGCAATTTGACACTGGCATAGCATAGAAACAGACTAGTTGATGAATGGAATTAAACCAATGACCTAGAAATAAACCCACACACCTATGGACACTTGATTTTTGACAAAGGAACAAATCGTACAAAAAAAAAAAAAAAAAAAAAAAAAAAAAACGCAGCACTTCAAAAAATAGTGCTGGTCTAGCTGGGTGTCTACACGTAGAAAATGCAAATATATCCACATTCATCACCCTGCCCAACACTCAAATCCAAGTGGATCGAAGACCTCAACATAATACCAGATACACTAAATGGGGAAAGTGGGGAAAAGCCTTGAACTCATTGGCATAGGAGACAACTTCCTGAACAGAACACCAACAGCCCAGGCTCTAAGATCAACAATTAATAAATGGGACGTCTTGACACTGAAAAGATTCTGTAAGGCAAAAGACACTGTTAATAGAATGAAATGACAGCCTGCAGAGTGGGAAAAGGTCTTCACTGATCTTACATCTGACAAAGGGCTAATACAAATTATATAAAGAATTCAAACATTAAACACCATCAAACAAATAAGCCAATTTAAAAAATGGGTACAGAGCTAAACAGAATTCTCAACAGAGAAATCTTGAATGGGAAATGGAAGTCAAAATGACTCTGAGATTCCATTCTGGCTAAGAGAAAAATCTCAAATGACAGCACATTCTGGTGAGGATGTGGAGAAAGGGGAACATTCTTTCATTGCTGGTGGGAGTGCAAACTTGTACAACGACTTTGGAAATCAATCTGGTGCTTTCTCAGAAAATTGGGAATAGTTCTACCTCAAGATCCAGAAACCCCCTGGAATGCCCAAAAGACACTCCACCATACAACAAGAACAGTTGTTTAACTATGTCCATAGCAGGTTTATTCATAATAGCTAGAAGCTGGGAACAACCTAGATGTCTATCAACTGAAGAATGGATAAAGAAACTTTTGTACATTTACACAATGGAATACTATTTAGCTATTAAAAATTAAGAAATTATGAAATTTCTAGGCAAATGGAAGGAACTAAAAAAAGATCATCCTGAGTGAGGCAACCCAGAACCAGAAAGACAAAATGGTGTGTACTCATTAGTAAGTACAGGATAAGTATACTACAATGCACAGACCCAAAGAATATGAGTAATAAGCAAGATCCTAGGGAGGATGCTTAAGCCTCACTCTGAAGGGGAAATAGAATAGGCAGAGGTACTGGTTGAAGAGAGGGAACAAGATAGGAGAGGGACCACAGAGAGATATGAGGGGGGAGAGCAGTGGCAGAAGAACAAAAGGCCTGTAGGAAAAAGAGAAACTTTGGGCAGGGCATCTCTGTGACAAGCTGGAGACCTAAGTCATGGTAGGCTCCCAGGGGGATATGAGAGGGACTCTAGCAGAGATGCCTAGTAGCAGGTGTCATAGATACTGAGGAGGACAACCTCTAACTAAACAAGTCTTCGAGTAGAGGGAGGGAAACACCAAACCACCCACAAAACTTTGACTCAAAACTGGCCCTACCTACAAGATGTGCAGGGATAAAGATAGAGCAGATAGAGCAGAGATTGAGGGAAAGTCCAACCAATTCCCGGCCCAACCGAAGGCCTACCCCATAGGAGAAAAGCAACTCATGACGTTATTAATGCGACTCTGCTATGCTTGTGGGCAGGAGTCAAGCATAGTTTTCCTCTGACAGCTCCACCAAGCAGCACCTCAAAATAAATGCTGAGACTCCAGCTAAACATTGGGCAATGCATAAGGAACCTTGTGGAAAAGTGGGGGAAAGGAGAAAACAATGTGGAGGTGATAGGAGCCTCACAAGAGACCAGCAGAGCCAACTAACCAGGGCTTATTGGGGCTTGCTGAGACTGAAGCACCAACCAAGGACTTTCCATGGACTAGAGTTAGACTCCCTACAAAGATGTAGCTGAGGGCCAGCTCAGGATTCATGTGGGTCCCCTATTAAGGGGATTTGGAACTCTCTGACATAGACTCTCTTTCCAGCTTTTCAATCACTTCTCCCTGGCAGGACTGCCTTGCCAGGCCACAGAGGAAGAGGACACACACAGTCCTGATAGGTTTTGATGAGCTAGTAGGGTGGATAAGAAGGGGGCTCCGCTCTTTTGAGGAATATAGGAGGGTGATGTGGGAGAGGAGGCAGGGATGGGCTGGGATGTAAGGAGGCATGAGGCTACAACTAGGATATAGTGAATAAACAAATTTTAAAAAATGTGTTAGAGACATAATAAAATAGTAAAGTACTTGTATATATATTTATGGCCATGGATTCAATCAAAAGAGAAGATGATAACAACAACAACAACAACAACAACAATAATAATAATAATAACAACAACAACAATAGGAAAATTATTTTAGAATTGAATGAATTTTTCAGTGGCTCTGAAGTTTGGTGTCTAGGCATGCATTTGGAGACCATATGGAGACAGACAAGACAACAAAAAACCAGACTGCAGCTCAGACAAAATCTAGCTGCTAAATTAACCATTTCTGGAATGTCTTAGTTAAGATACCTTGCTAGGGAGATAATAGAGACCTATAGTATGTGTTATTACCTATCTGCTTTGGTCTTTTGTTTATTGAGCTGGAACTGTCTAAATGATGATGTCAAGCTTCTAAAGGAAGTTCTCAGCTGAGTCTTAAGGACTCTTGAGATTCAATAGGAAGCAAGTAGGGAAAGAACAGCTGTTAGAGTAGCACATTTATACTTATAAATACTTCAGCATGACTTCTATCAAGAGATGAGCTATACAGAAATATCATTTGTTGTGTTACAGAAGAAGAAACTGGTTTTTTTTTTATCCCCAAGCACCACAGTGGTCAAGTTTATTTTTCACTGACACAGAACTGGTCATCACATATAGGTGGTGAAACAAAGAACAACAAACATAATTTCAGTAAGAAATGAAAAAGAAAAGTTGGCCAACAGCAAATGCAGAGGAATTAGGTTCTGGAGGTATCAGAGGTAGGATAAACTCAAGTCTAATTCAGTTTTTGTGGAAATAGATTGTGTAGCATTAAAAACCAATTGTTTCTTTTTTTCCCTCTCTCTCTTCTGTCTGTCTATCTATCTATCTATCTATCTATCTATTATCTATCTATCTATCTATCATGTAGGCAGAAGCCATAGCATACATGTGGAGGTCAGAGGAAAGCTTAGGGAATCAATATTCTCATTCTACCAGGAGAGTCCCAGGGATTGAACTTAGGTCATTGATCTTGGCACCAAATACCTTTACACACTGGGTCTCTTGCCATCTCCTGAAAGGCCAACTCTTGAGTTTGTTGGATGTTTGTCAACGTCCTATCATTGAGATAGGAAATTAATAAAGAAAGAGAGGTTGATGTTCTACACAGAGAAGATAATTGCTAAGCATATGGGTAGGTTGGGGAATGAGGATTCCAGAAAAAATTTCAATGTACTGTTTAGGAATGTTGAGGAACAAAGCATTTGGGAAGATTTCAAAGAACAGCTGAATATATGCTCTGAATATGTGCTCTGAAGGAGGTTAGCAAATGGAGAGATTAAGGTCCTCATAAAGAGATGTTAATGAAGACTTGTGGGAAGAAGGTAAATATGTAGATGCAGACAGAGGCAATGATGAGGGGAAAGCAAGAAAGAGTGGGTTTGCTTTTCAGTTCTTGGAGTTAATGGCTATGGTCCTCAGAGCCTAATCTTTCTGGACTCTAAATCATGCATCATACCTGACACTAATCTATGTGGTTGCACGCTTCTAATACTGACCTGGTTTTATGACACTGCATAGGTTTTCAAGTGATAAAGCTTGTTTTCTTTGAAATAAAAAAAGGTCTGGACAAGAAATTGACTATTGTATCTGCTGAATGAAAAAGCAACCAGACATTTTGGGATAAACATGGCTTTTTAAGCGTCAAACTGTGATCTATTGAGAGCATTTGTATCCCAAAGGCTCTGCTGTAGACAAAGTGAGCAGGCAGCACTTGGAGGCAAATACTAAATGCTTTAAGGGAAACATCCTTCTTTCAAAAACAAACAAACAAAAAACAAAACAAAACAAAAACCAAAAAACCAAATTCAGAGGAAGGAGAAGTGAACTTAAATTCCATCCTCAATTTGTGCTAAAACCCCATGTGGCCAAAATGTGTAATTTATGAGTGAAATTACCTTTGGCTTCTTGAACCAGAATTATTTCCTTTCTTGATGAAAAGAGAAGAGCCGTTTTCTCATAATGTGTTTTTTTTTTTTTCTGAGTGGGGTTCCTGTTTAATTGCTTTTTCTCTTATTTTTCTGTGAGCAGAGAATGGAGACAAAAAGCTTGCAGGATAAACCAGTCAAGGCAAAGCTGTCATTCAGAAGATGAAAAGTAAGAGAGGAATAAAGAACATATTTGTGTGGTGGGGTGTGAATGTGTGAATTTTAAATAAATGAAATTTTAGGATTATGTCTTTAGCTTTCTATTATTTTCCTTTAGATTTTGATTTGTAGGTTTCTAGGCTGGGAGCTTAGAAGTCAGAGATTTCTAAACCTTAATCACAGTTCAAACAGAAGTTCTTTGTCTTTGCTCACAAGAGTTAGATCACTTGGGAGGCAAAGGCAGGAGAATCACTGTGAATTTGGGGCCATGCTGGTCTACAAAGTGACAAAGTGAGTCTAGGATAGCCAAGGCTACATAGAGAGACCATGTCTAGAAAAACAAAACAAAACAAAACAAAAAAACAAAACAACAAAAAAAAATTAGATCTCTAGCCTAGGAGGTAAGGAGATATGGCTCATTGATCCATAGGCAAGCCAAGGCCTATACCTGATGAATTTCTTCAAAAGATGATCATTTTTTAGGTGAAGTGAACTGTATTGATGGTATTCAAGAAAGTAGGGCTCTCTGGGCCCCTCCTGTTATTCTGGGGGTCTAGTATAGAAACTGTGAGGAGAGATGTTGGTATCAGTGGCTAAGTTAGAACAGGGACTCCTTAGCAGCCAAGGGCCTCTCTCTTGTTCTTGTGCGTGTCCTTGCTGGGGTGAGTGATCCAGGACTTCTTACTCCTTGGAAGCCATGTAGACCATGAGGTCCACTACCCTTTTGCTATAGCCATATTCATTGTCATACCAGGAAATGAGCTTTACAAAGTTGTCATTGAGAGCAATGCCAGACTCAGCATAAAAGGTGGAAGAGTGGGAGTCACTGTTAAAGTCTCAGGAGACAGCCTAGTCCTCAGTGTAGCCCAGGATGTCCTTTAGTGGGCCCTCAGTGTAGCCCAGGATGCCCTTTAGTGAGCCTTCAGATGCCTGCTTTACCACCTTTTGATGTCATCATACTTGGTGGGTTTCTCCTGTCAGCATGTCAGATCCACCACTGACACGTTAGGGGTAGGAACACAGGAGGCCATGCCAGTGAGCTTCCCATTCAGCTCTGGAATGGCCTTGTCCACAACCTTGGCAGCACCAGTGGATGCAGGGATGATGCTCTGGGGAGCCCAATGGCCATTACACCACAGCTTTCCAGAGGGACCCTCCACAGTATTCTGGGTAGGGGTGATGGCATGGACTATGGACATGAGTCCTTCCACAATGCCAAAGTTGTCGTGGATGACCTTGGCCAGGGGACTAAGCAGTTGGTGGTGCAGGAAGCGTTGCTGACAATCCTGAGTGAGCTGTCATACTTCTCCTGGCTCACACCCATCACAAACATGGGGGCATCGGCAGAAGGGGTGGAGATGATGAACCTTTTGGCTCCACCCGTCATGTGGGCCCTGGCCTTTTCCATGATGGTGAAAACACCAGTAGACTCCACAACATACTCAGCACCAACATCACCACATTTGACGTTAGCAGGATCTTGCTTGTAGAAGATGATGATGGGCTTCCCGTTGATGACAACCTTCCTGTTCTCAGCCTTGACTGTGCCATTGAAGTTGCTATGGGTAGAGTCAACCTGGAACATGTAGACCATGTAGTGGAGGTCAATGAAATTGTCATTTATGGCAACAATGTCCATTTTGCCAGATAAGAAGCAAGCCCTGGTAACCAGGTGCCCCATACGGCTAAATCTGTTACTTCGTTCACCATCGTGTCCAGAGATAAGGCTGACACTGCATGAGAAAGATGTGGCTGACTCTGGAACAGGGAGGAACAGAGAGCCAAAGATGAGCATTTTTAAATTAAAATGTTTAATTAATATATTTAATATCAATTTTTTTTACAATCTTTTTTCTCTAATTTTTTGGGGGAGTGGGGGTTGAGATAAGCTTTCTTTGTATAGCTTTGGCTGTCCTGGAACTTGCTCTGTAGACCAGGCTGGCTTTGAACTCATAGAGATCTGCCTGCCTCTGCCTCCTAAGTGTTGGATTAAAGGGGTGAGCCAACAAGGCCTGGTTCTTTTTAATTCTTTTTAATCTGCTCCATTGTGTGCTTCTTTTAAATTAATTAATTTAGTTTTTGCTTTCATTTTGAAAACTCATTTCGTATACTATTGAGATTATAGGACAATTACATCATTCACCCTGTTCCTTTTTCTCACCCCAGATCTGCAGGTGTAGCCCGCCTTGCTCTCTTTAAAATTCATGGTCTCTTTTTTCATTAATTGTTGTTATATTCCTAAATATAACCTGCTAGGTTTGTACAATTTTACCTATAATGATGTCACTTCCTCCCTTTCCTGTTCTCCTTCCATGTCTTCCCTTCATTTCCTTTCCAACTGATGGTCTCTTTTTGATTAATATTTTACATACATAAAATGTATAAATATATGAACACAGCCTGTTGAGTCTGTTTAGCATGGTTTGTGTAAACAACATCTCAACAGACATGCTAATGTGGAAGGAAAACCTCAAGAGGTTGCACTGCTGGACAAACAACTAAAACCTGGTGTGTGTGTGTGTGTGTGTGTGTGTGTGAGAGGAGAGAGAGAGAGAGAGAGAGAGAGAGAGAGAGAGAGAGAGAGAGAGAGAGAGAGAGAGAGGAGAGAGAGAGAGAGAGAGAGAGAGAGAATTTATTAGTAGTCTTCCCCGGGGATGAGTTCCTGAAGTGGTTATCTGTAGGCTCAATTTTCTTATCCATATATATTATTATCAATGTATTAAATGAGCCTACTTCCCTAACAACCCGGCTAACCCAAACAATCTGGAACGGATATCAAAGAACACTATAATGAAACCTTAAGGATATCGGTTCCGAGACATGATTCTCCTGGCGTAGTCAGCAGGATTTCAGCAGACCAGCACAACCACCAAAGTTGCTGCTGGAACCAGGAGCAGCAGCTGGAACCTCAAGCCTCAGTTGGAGTCCAAAGCCTTGAAGCTTTCCCTGGAGCAGTTCTCCTTAGGAGCCTCTTGAAGTGCAGGGATGAACAGCCAGAAACCAAGTCCCAACTAAAAGCCTCTTCTGTTTTGAGCTCATACACACACACACACACACACACACACACACACACACACACACACACACACACACTCAGTCTGTTCAAGGATGTGACTTTTAAGTGAAAAAACATCCTTTTTTCTCACATCTAAGCGGTAAACATCCTGCCCTCTTCTCCATCCCACAAGTGGGATCAAAACAGAAGCAGGTTTATCTCCCTTCAGTTATCCATTATAAAGTAGTTCTGCAATCATATACAAACAAGATACCCGATCTATTCCTGCCATAATGTTTTCCCCTATGGCTTCTTCATCCAAATTTGGTGGAATTCTTGGGCATATTCTTTCAATAGTCTGCACGTTCATTAAAGCGATGAGTCTACCTTGAAACCTACCCTTTAGTCCTCCTGAATATTTAAGTGGAGTAACTCTCTGTCGGATCTGTCTGCAAGTCTGTAATCACGAGGCAGAACTGTTGGCACACTCCTGTGTGTGCTTCTTCATTGGCTCTCTTCCCAGATGCTCTTCCCACAGCTAACAGCAAGGGACACCCCACCAAGGTCCGGTTACTGCGCATTCCTTTGCGTGGAGCCAGGAAGGCTCTTCCTCCTGGCTCTGTTATTGGCACTGCTTTATTCTAACCTCTTTAACGGGCTGGGTAGGTCTCTTCTGTTGTCCACCAACCTTGTTACTAAACTCTACTGATTCTCTCCTTAGAAAGAAGTCCTCTCTCTCGCTTTTGTTTGCCTTCCATTCTCTTTTTTTCTAGTGGGATGCGAAGACAGAAACATAATTGGACACTCCCAGTGCCTGTGTGAATTTCTGATCAAACTTGCAATAAAAAAGTTTCTGGCTCAGATCTCTTAGATTTGGATTTTTAAGATTTTCACATATTTTTTGAAGCGATTTTCCTTTGCTTTGATAAAGAGACAGAACATTTTATATGAAAGGGATGGTTCCTGCTTCTCCTGAAGTATTTACTAGTGAGGTCTTTATCAACCTTTTAGAGTTCAACATTGTTGAGGACCCTGAAATATAAAATGATAATTTGGAATTATAATTAACAAATTTGGAATGAACTTGAGCCATTTCAGTCTTTGGTTCAGCAATCCATATTAACCTTTGCCCTACTTGTCCTTGACTTTGTCCTTGAAACAACAGCGAAAGCAGTGGGTGCTTTGTAGCAAGGAAGAGCTGATCTGCCTTCCTTTTAATCTGAAGAAATGGAAGCAAAATAGTTCAAGCACAAAACATCCACTCTATATCCCAACATTTAAAACCTTATACATTAAATGTCAAGCAATTTAAAAATTAACTTTGAGTGGGTTTAAAAGGTTCTTTTTCCCCCAGTGAAATTGAATTCTTGCTACAGCAGTGCCTTGTCAGAGTCCCTTGAAGCCAGGTCAAGATCACCCCAGAAGACATCACATTCATTGTTTCCAGGGGAGGCAAAATTCTGCAATCACACATAAAATTCCTAGCTGTCCATGTACACATGGTCTATATTCTTCCCCATGATTGGGGAAAGGCCCTAAAAACGTGAGGAGATGCCACACCTGTGACAGATTATTCTGGGTCAAAGCCTTGAAAATATATACTTTCTTTTGGCCTGAGAGACATACCAGTCATGATGTGCAGTGCTTTTGGAAAAGCACAAGGAACTGAATATTGTCAACAACCTTGTGCTCTTAGAAGATCGCCTATGCCTCCACTTAGGCCCCAGTCTTAGCCGGTAGCTTGATGCTGCTCTGAGTTCTGAACAGAGAAGCCAGTTCAACTGTGCTAGCCTAACCCATGGAAATATGAGAATTACATTTATTGCTTTGAATTTCTAGGATGCTATTCATTTTTCATGCAGTAGTCTAGATCTAGCATAATTGCGTGAGAGATTCTCTTTGTTAGCCGTGGTCTCTGTTAGAGCCAGGTCTTTCCAGGTTTTTAGACAAAGAATCAATGAAGCATACACAAATAACGAAACAAGAAGGGGTTTATTCAAAGGCAAAGGACAGAGTAGATACCTAGAAAGGAGCAACAGGCTCTCTTGAGATTGTCTAAGTGCTCCCATGACTGCCTGGTGCTTTGTCTTATCAGTTCAGAGGCGGGAGGAGTTGGTTCCTAAGGGTGGGGTGGCAAGGGCTTTCTGATTTGATTGGTAGATTGGATTATGTAACCTTTCACATTGTACATATCCTTTCCCATGATGCATCTAACTTTAATCACATGCATATCCAATCTAATGTATATCTTATACATAGGCATAAGACAGTAACTAGGGGTTTTCTCTTAAGGCTCATTCATAGGACACGGGCGGCCTTACTGCACATGCACTCAAAACTGGTCTAGGCCATCAACTGCCTATGGTTACAGAATGGTTCAGGGTGCAGGTGTCACCAAAGGCTACACCTAAGGGGGCTCTTGCAGTGTCACTAGGCATGTGGGAGTGGTGGGATTGGTTGCTTTGTTTGGAGAAGGGTTTGTGCGTACATAGCTCATTTTAGTTTGGGTACTAGTTTGCTAAGCTGTTCTTGCAAAATACCTGCCTCACCTTAGTTATAGAAGTAGCTGCTGTTAACCCATAGTTTGAAAACTTGCACGTTCTAGGCTTACTTGAGGAACTAGTTGAACTGCTGTGGTCTGAAAGTTTGTGCTTATCTTCCCATTCGTGTCTTGAAGCCTTCAGCACAAATATGAAGATGTTGGAAGATGATGGCTTTGGGATCCAATTAGACCCCAGAAAGCCAGTTCATCTATTCTCTTTCATGACAAAACATCTAAAAGAAGCCAGAGCACCCATTAGCACCTAGATTCTAGACTTTTTTTACCCTCCAGACCATCAAGAAATAAATCTCTCGTATGCCACCCAACCTATGCATGTTGTCACAACCTGGACAGACTGCCAGCCTTGAATTGAGACTTCTTACCTTCAATCATTAATGCATTCAGTTCTTGTCAACACAGAGAGTAAATCCTCATTAGTGTAACAAGGGCCCCAGTACTAGACTATGTTTGAGTTGCAGCAGTCAAGTTTTACGTTATGAAACTTTAGAGAAATTACTTAGCTATTTTTCTGCTAATGTTCCCTCATCTACAAGAACAGGATAATAACTGTGTTCCGTGAAAAAGCATGAGAACTCGATGACTCAATCCACAAAAAACCCAAAAGTCAAAAACCAAAAATACCAAAAACAAACTCCAAAAACTGGCATAGACTTGCTTGGCTCATAGAAAAATCATTCTCACTGTTATTTCTTATGGTTTCTTCCTCATGTAACATCCCTTTTCCTTTCCCAACACACAACACTTAGGAAAAAGAGATGGAAATCAAGAGGCATCTTAGTCAATTCTAACCCAGATAAGGGCACTGTATGTTTGGAGTGGCTTAGATATGTGGGGTGGTAGGAAATAGGAGCTACTGCCCAGTGCCTCCACTCCCATGTCTGTCCATGGAAAAGAACATATTTAACTGAGGAAATCTGGCGTTCTTTTATAAGGGGCATGGTGTTGATCTGCCAGCACCATCAGAGAGTCCTGGAGTCAGTCAATTGCTCTCACACAATTGACCTATCATTTATTGAATTAAAATAGTTCAGCGGAGGAAAGGTGACTAGATAGTCCCTTAGAACCTGCAATTTCTAGAGAGCAACACCTAATCTAGGATGGACAACCTGAGAGTTGACTGTCTACCCACTCAAATAAACATTAAACACTTGGAAATCTTCCCATATTTCATTAATATAATTGTGTCTTTTTGCTTTGCTGCCAGCAGTTAGCATAAAAACACCCTCAGAAAACTATTGTTAGGTGTGCATTAACTATCCTAGACACTATGTTAGGAGGGAGGGCAAAGCACAAAAGAACATTTCATGGCTGCTTTTCCTCAGAACTTGGCATAAGGGTTTTGTCTTCTCAGAACTAAAGTGTGGGCTTTGCTCAGCAGCACTGAATAGAGATGTGGAAGCTCAGGTCCTCTCCTAGGTTGACTGCCAATAATTAGATCCAGAATACACAAGAAGCTCTGAGATAGATGTGTCCTCCCTCTCTACCTACACACTTCTGGGATGGTCTCAGCTCTAAAGCTATATACTCTTTGCCTGAATTTCTTTAGTGATATCCATTCACTCAAAGAATTGTGTACTGGCTAGTTTTATGTCAACTTGACACCAACTAGAGTCATTCTCAAGGAAGCCTCAATTGAGAAAACACATCCATAAGGTCCAGCTGTAAGGCGTTTTTTAAATTAGTGATTGATAGGGAGGTCCCTGACATTGTGGGTGGTTGGAGCCATCCCTGGGATGGTGGTCCTGGGTTCTATAAGAAAACAGGCTGAGCAAGACATGAGCAGCAAGCCAGTGAGCAGCAGCCCACTATGGCTTCTGCATTGGCTCCTGCCTCTGGGCTCCTGCCCTCATCACATTTGATAATGAATGGTTGTTATCTAGAACTGTGAGTGAAATAAATCCTTTTCTCCAGAAGTTGCTTTGGCCATGGTGTTTTGTTACAGCAATAGTAACCCTAAGACAAATTACATTTGAATCTCACAAATTTGAGCATACAAAATATAAAGAACAAAAATAATTCCAGTAGAGAAGTTATCAGCAGTCAGGGAAACAAAGGATTATCTGCTAGGCAGTTTTATGTGGTTAACGGCATTACTCTGGTCCTATTTGATTCAGGCACACATCAGAAAAGTCCATCTGGGTCTCACCTATCATCTTTAAAATGTAATGAGTTTAAAAAGGAAATACTTTGGCCGGCTAAGTTCATCCTCCCTTTCTTAACTATTTTTCATGTATATTTGTGTGTGTATGTTCACATGTGTGGGGTTCATGCATGCATGTAAGTGCACATGTATGCCTGTGTGTGTGTGTGGTGGAGAGAGAGAGAGAGAGAGAGAGAGAGAGAGAGAGAGAGAGAGAGAGAGAGAGAGAGAGAGAGAGAGAGAGAGAGATCTGAACTTGATATTCAGAATCTTTGATTGTTCTCCTATGTTCTTTGAAGCAGGGTCTCTCAAACTAAGAGCTCACCTATCCAAACTAGACTTACCTTGCTCTGTGGTCTGGGATGAGATTTCTACCTCTGCTTTCTGAGGCTAGAATTGAATGCAAATGAGCTAACATGCCCATCCTACATTTAAATCACCTCTTTTGCTTGCATGGCAAGGATTTTAACTGTTGAGTCATCTCTCTAGTCCCATTCTTCCATAATGATGAATTTATGTGGCTAAGAGCTGTGTCCATCGGAAAACCGTAACCAAGGGAATTTGAAAATTTAGATATATGAAAATGATAAAAAAAAAATGTCCATTCTGGTCAGGTTGTGGGAGCTGAAGCGAGTGCTGAAAGATACCAAGAGGCATACTGTTTGTTAATGTCCGCATCCACTGAGTCCTCACTGAACTACAAACTATGTGTGCTAAGACTTTCCCAACTACACCTTCCCTCTGCTTTCTCAACAGCTGTTGCTATAGGTATTTTAAAATACCAGTTTATGGAAAAAAAACACTGAGGCTTGCACCCTGTGGTGTTTGAATAGGAATGGCCCCCATAAAGTCATGTGTTTAAATGCTTGGCCCATGGGGAGTGATACTCTTAGGAGGTGTGGCCTTATTCGAGGAGGTGTGTTCTTGTTAGAGGAAGATTGTCACTGTGGAGTGGGGCTTTGAGATCTATGCTTCAGCTATGCCCAGTGTGAAACTCATCCAGTCTCCTCCTGGCTTCCTTTGGACCAAGATGTAGAACTCTCAGTTGCTCCAGCACCATGTCTGCCTGCACACTGCATGCTTCCTGCCATGAGGATAATGGACTAAACCTCTGAAACTGTAACTAACCCTAATTAAATGTTTGCTTTTCTAAGAGTTGCCTTGGTCATGGTGTCTTTTCATAGCAATAAAACTCTGAGAAGACCCCTTAGGCAACAGATCCACGTGATAAAGGATGTGGAATGTGGGCTGAAATCCTGCTCTGATTGTGAAGTCAGTGTTTAGCCAGAACATCACAGCATCTGCTCATCAAGCGATAGGCGACTGCTCATCATGCCTTTCCATCAGACCCGTAACCTTTGGACATGAATCTCAGGAAATCGTTGGCTGCCCTCTCTCACTATTTTCCAGAATGAATTTCCTTACAAATGAGAAAGTGGAAATGACACAAATGAGAAGAATGGATGGATAGGGAGTTTCAGATGGAGGTGGGAAATGCTGAAAGGATGGCTTGTGTCCATAAATCTGCAGATGTGCCATGACTCCTGGTGACAGACCCCCATTTGTCTCATGGCCAAATTGTGTGCTTTGGCTTTGCAGAGCTGCAATAGAAGCCAAACTGTCTACTACTCAATCAGTGACCTCTCCTAAGAGGGCTAAATGATAAAATCAGAGCAATAAAATCAAATCTTATGCTGTAGTGGAAGGAAGTGAGCTGCCATGTGTCCATTTCTGGCTATTTCAGAGGTTATTGGAGTACATTTCCAATAACTAGTAAGGCCAGAGAGACAACTGCTCTAATTTGTGGACCTTTTGCCAAGGAATAAATGTAGTCAGGGCAGAAAGACTCATGGGACAACCATTCAAGTACTATTAAAGCTTAAAGTAAAGCGTAAAAGGGAGCCCTGCCCCCGGTGTTATTATTTTAAGCTCTAGAGTAACATCTAAGACCTGAATTGTAAGCCATCTTTATCATGTTACTAATTCAGATGGGCCAATGGATCTTTCGAAGTGTCTTGCTTTTTAATGCAGATTTAAGCCATACAAACTTGAAACAGTATAATAAGAAAATTAGAAAGCTTCTCTGAAGGTACAAAACCTGAGATAATATGAAATCCCTGTGTTGCCATGGCAAGAAACAGATGGCGGACTTAGCTATAAGAAAAGACCATTTCTTAAAGTTTGGATAAGATGGAGGGAAATTGGTCTTTGACAGACAGTGTTGCTGATATAGAGAGGGAGGCCTGGGCTTAACTGCCCCACCCTTCCCCTCCACCATGATTTTTTTTTAAATCTTGGAAGCCTAAGGGCAAGGGAACCTGGCATGGTAATCAGTGGGCATAGCCTTCTCCATGCTACAAAGTGGAGAAACATCTAAAGAGCTAAGTGGAGAAACCTCCCACTCTGAAACTAAACCAAAGAGAGACACAAGTCATGTGATTTCAGCCTGTGATTTCAGGATATACTGTAAATGACGTGTGTTATTGTCACACAGCAATTCCATTTTGACCAACAAACGGCACTCAACCCTATTTCAGCTCCTGAACTGTGAATTTTGAATTAGAAAATGCTTCTGCTTCCTGGAACATATCCTCCAGTATGCTCAATCTTCCCAATTCTCTTTCAACCAAATAGTAATTTGGGTTGTCTTGCAGTAGGTTTTAAGCCACAGATTAACTATCAGACTACAGAAAGAATTACAATTTACTTTCTGTCATATAGTTTGTGTGTTTGAAATGGCACAATGTTAAGATTTAAAACACAATTTTGTTTTCATTTTGAAGAATGAGATATTTATTGACCTATGCAGTTTTCTTTGGTCCTAGAATTGACCAGTATTCCAAGATATTAATTGGAACGGAGTGAATGACTTCCTTGGATGTGTTCTACAGTATATGTCCCCAACTTCCAGCATAAAGTCTGGCTCTTAGATTACTCAATAAATATTTTTTCTTTCAGTGTTAGGATTTGACCCCAGAGTCTCACTCATAATAGGTCAGCAGCCTACACTGAGCTACATTGCCAACCTTAAATATTTCCTGAACAAACAAAACTTTACTTAAGGTGGGATCATATCAATGTATAATTACATTCCACATGTTAGTTTTAATAAATTATGGCAGAATCTTAATACGTGGTATTGTGAAGATTGACTGGCTTCTCTTCCACACTACAGCTGTTGGTATGTACCACTTAGTAGTCGACTACTACTTGAGTTATGGGTCAGTCATTTTGATGGCTTCTGTAAGTACTTATTGCCAATTGGAAACTATTCCCAATAAGATTCAAAGGGAAAGGATTTATCCATTCAGATTCCTGAATATACAGAATACCTAGATTTCTGGCCAAACTATACAAAAATAGTCATAGAGGTAAGCTCATTCTGTGTAGCCATCTAACTTACACAAGCCTTCATCTTGGCATTCTCAAAGTTCAGCCTCAGATTGGTTGGAGATTTTTTAGGATCCAGCCTACATTGCCTACCAGAAACCAGGAAAACATACACACAAACACACACACACACACACACACACACACACACAGTACAAAGAGGATAGAATGAACCTCTGCCTCATGATATGTGCTTTGGTTGAAAAGCCTGGAGTCTGGCATCTCTTAGCAATGACTTCATTTGGATATTTTTAATCCAGGAGATTAAATCAAGTCACTATTAAGACGGTTTTCCATTCAGGAGGAGTCTCTGTCTCACTCTGTTTCTCTGTCTCTGTCTGTCTGTCTGTCTGTCTCTGTTGCTGTCTGTCTATCTGTCTGTCTGTCTGTCTGTCTCTCCTCTCTCTCTCTCTCTCTCCTAATGTCCTCTGTATACAAACTTCATCTCCTCTGTCCTCTCTGTAGTGATGTTACCCCAGTTTTCAGAGGCTGGAGGCATGGGTACCAACAGTTGCCTCTACAGCCACTGCTGATTGTCTTTGTGACTTATCTGCTTAGGTTCTGGGCTGGGAAGGAGTAATGCGACTGGATATTCTTTTCCCTGAACACCAATTTAATTCTATGTGTTCAGGTGAGCTCACATAGCTTCCGAAAGGCTGCCGAATCCCAGGAAGGGAGCCCGGGGATGGTCATCAGTACAGAGTTGAACCCCTTAAACTTGCTTACCATGATGCTATTTATAGAGTCAGATGACCAGAATGGGACCCCTCCACAATCCATCCAAGGAAGCCATGCAACATTCTTAGCCCAGCTAAGCCTCTTGTTTTAAGGTCAATTATTATAAATTATTAAATTTGAAAAATGTTCTTAATTCAACTCTGATATAAACCGTAGCTCTGCTTCTTTGTGATTTTAATTCAGAAATCTCCACGTAACAGTAATGACTGGTTTGATTTTTTTCATCCTATTTTTCTCTTTTCTTCCAGTAATATCCCTGTTCCTTATCCCTAACTTAACAGTTTCCAGCTGTGTACCATTTGGTTATGGTTCTACCCAGCCTTTGCTATCATATTCAGTTGGACTCTTTCCAGATCCCAGATGAGCTATTTATTTATGCAGAAGCATCTGGACTTTGATATAGCCCTGTCACTGCAACAAGGCAAACTTGTGAAAGAGCTGGCTGGCAGCTGGCTAGCAGGCTGCATCATCCTGCAAGCCAGAGAGGCATTTCAAAGGAGCATGGGGTAGGCAAACGAATGGATGTGAGGAGCAGTGGGGA
This sequence comes from Acomys russatus, assembly GCF_903995435.1. NCBI lineage: Eukaryota > Metazoa > Chordata > Mammalia > Rodentia > Muridae > Acomys > Acomys russatus. The sequence goes on from NW_026131934.1 coordinate 59,948, forward strand.
CCCACATGGAGCCAGAAGCTCATATTCTGCCAAGCTGTGGTTTTATGTGTGTAGATGAGCACAATAATGTGGGAGCATGAGGGCTAGGCTGCTTTTTAAGTGGGGTGTTGATGCTGCAGAAATCAAATAACTCACTGGTCTCCATTGCTCATCAGAAATAGAAATATAAGTGAAAGTGAGGCATGGTCAGTCTTTGACGATGGAGTTGAGAGCACCAGGGTCTGGAACTTGGGTGCTGTGGGGGAGTAGAACCCAAAAGTCCTGGTTCTGATTTCAGCTTTCTACTTGATATTTTTGGTCTTAGATAAGCTGTGTTTATGGGCTTCTGTATCTTTTTCTTGAAATAGAAAGATTGTACTCACTTGTAGGTTTTCTATTTTTTTCTTTTATCAAATCAAATAAAAGCCAAAATAGAATCCTTAGGCAGAAGTACTAAGTAGGGATGCATGACTACTAACCACTATTTCGAGAAGCAGTGCTAAGTTATCAAGCAGCCTTACTGATGGCCATTCCAATTTATACACTGCCACTGAAGTCTAAGGAGGTGTGGGTGTCTGAAGTATGCTGTTCCTCCATTCAGGCATCCTGACCTCGATTCAGAGAGCAAATCTCCCTTTTGACCTTTGCTTTTATTCCGTCCATATCTCTGGTTGGCAGTTGGGCTTCACCTCCTTTATATGACCACCCTCTTCCTTCCGGCTTCCTGAATCCTTTGCAAGTCACTGAGCTCTATTTGGTCTGATTCCGGGACAAAAACTTCCTGGGTTTTAGGCAAGCCCCAGTGAGGAAGGCAAAAGAATGCACCAGTATGTGAACTCTTCTGATCACTTTGGGAAACTTTTATAGAACATAGAGGGCTTCTTAGAACATAGTTTGAGAAACACCAGATAAGGTACATTCATCACACTGAATATCTGAGATCTACGAATTGTCTCAGAGAAGCATGTTCTTCCTGTAGGGTAGAATCCGAAAAGTCTCTGGACTGAGAAGAACCGCTGAAGACCGTCACCCCTCTGGTGTATGGGTCAGCTCCACACCCATTAGTCTCACTAGCTAGAAGAAGGCTTCCTTGAAGAACAGTTCATGACTCCTAGAATGTACCTGTTTTCAGGTGGCACACCTTTATTTCTGTTGGAATGTTAGACCATTTTAGGCATATGGATAAAGAGAATTTTATGTATCTGAAAATCTCCATTATAAAAGTGCCTTCTTACACATAATCCCAGCTAGCCTGGGGGTAGGAGCTGCACCTAGAGGGAGCACCCCAATCCCTTGACTCCTGTTGTAATTATAGTGACAAAAAGTTCACTAATTTCTCATAAGGGCAATAATAAGCACAAGGTTTAGAGCCGTGGCAGAGTTATAGGCTTACTCTTGAAAACCCTCTGCCCTACATATTGAGAGAATGATCCTTCTGGCTACATGGATGTCAGGTCTTGTCACTGAGTTGATTGGCCATTGAAGGAATGAACAGAAGTGATATACTTCACATCACAATTAATGCTTTAAAAGCTGGTATGATGTCCCTTCCTCTCATTCTTTTCTCACTCTAACAAGTGAAACATCTGTCATATAGGTGAGCAAACAGCCAGACAGGGCCTGCTTCTTCAGCCAGGCTCTCAGAATGATGATGCAGGAGAGATGAGGGAATGTTGAGATCCGAAGCACAAGCAGGAAACACACCTTTGTTGTTATAGCCTCAACATATTTGGGTTGTTTTGTCACATGGACCTAGGACAGAATTTCAGACAACAGTTCTAAGCCTCTGCCTTCTCATTCATGATATAAGGATGATAATGACCCTTACCTCTTTGGATAATTGAAATGATTGCATCCAAGTAGACTGTTTGGCATAGTAATTAGAAACCACTTAGGAAAGTGTAGCTATTTATAAATAGACTAAGGGCTCAGGAATAAAAAGCTGTAGGCATGTATAAGAGGTAGGTGCACAATTATGAAGCATTATAATTGATTAAACATTTCTCTTGAAAATAACACTTCAAATTGTAGTTATGCATTTTTGCATACATGCATATATGTTTGTAAAAATGTTAATAAAATAAAAAGAGGCTATTATGTTGAGATGGTGGTGGCATGGGAGGTGCTAAAAGAAAATTATCTGGGAGGGCTTGAAGGGAGAAAAGGGAGGGGGAAGTAATAAATATTTTTCTTTCTCTTTTCTTTCTTTCCTTCTTTCTTTCTTCTTTCCTTTTTTTTTTTTTTTTTTTTTTTTTTTTTTTTTTTTGAGATATGGTTTCTCTGTGTTACCCTGGCAATCAGTCCTGGACTTGTTTTGTAGACCAGGCTGGTTTCCAAATTAGAGATCTGTCTACCTCTACCTCCCAAAGTGCTGGCATTAAATGCGTGGTCTTATGTTAGGCAGAATCCCCCTGTGATGTTCAAACTCTAAACCCCAGAACCTGTCAACATGCTACTTCCTATAACACAAGAGACTTTACAAATGTGAGTAAGGATTTTAAAATGTTGGATTATCCTTTTTTATATACCTGGGCTTTATGCAATCATCAGAACCCTTATAAGTGAAAAAATGTAGGAGAGTCCCAGACAAAAATTATATGAAGAATGAGGAAGTATTAGAATGTCTATAAGAGTCAAAAGCTACAGTGAGCCCCCCAGGAAGTGGATTTTCCTCTAGCACCTCCATTAGAAACACCCTACCACTTAGGACTGTGACCCAGTGCAAACAGTTCAGACTTCTTACTTCTAAAACTATAAATCCATGAATGTATAATGTTTAAAGTGACCTAACTAGTGGCAGTTTGCTTCAGCAGCGACGGAGAGCTAGTTCCTGTCCCAATTCCCTTTCATCATTTCAGCATTGTGACTTCTTTTCTGCAGGTGTCCTCACTTTTCTGAGTTGAGAATTAGGGAGGCCTGGATTGCATTGCTGAGGTACTGGTGCACAATGACCCAAATTAGCCCCTACCTGTGGCTATTTTTTTCTGATATTCCCTCTCATCACATGTGACCCTACATGTGCAGTCTCATGAACAAAGAAAGGATTTTTCCATTTTGAAATGATATTTTGTTATGTTAACGACATGTGTACTTTATGGGGTGACTGGTCATGATATTTTCCTGACACTGTTGAATGGCAGAGTGAGGCCAGGAGGCTAGGCCCTCAGGTGAAGCTGAGTTGTGCCAGCAAGAATCTTAGCATAACTTTTCTCCCCAGAAATCTTGTATGGTGAGTTCTCCCACCGTCCAAAGAATGTCACATAAACTCTCTTGGTGGTGAAAAAATTCACTTACTATAATAATGCATTGGACATATGGAGACATTTGTTATAAACACTGTTGATTATTCAATTCTTGTTTGATTATAGATGGAGAAGTGAGTGATTGTTGTTGCTTGCTTTTTAAAGACACTTCTATTTCAGTTTTTAATTGGTTTGAGGTAGAAGGCAAGAAACTGGAGGGATGTTGTCATTTCCTCCCCACAGGCACTTTGCTCTCTCTGTGTGTAGGAAGGATACCTAGGGACTCGGGGAGGCTCTAATGTTCATAAATCTACAGAAGGCAGCTGGTGTCCACCACCGTTTCCAGAACTGCCTCTGCTGCAGTGGGCTATGCAGGGGCTTGGGGTTAAAACTATATTTACTGAAAGAAGCATAAGTATCCTGTTTTCTCAAACTATAAACCAGGCACTTAATCATATCATCACAAAATGACATGAAGGCAGCAATTCTGGGTAGGATGAAAGCACGAAAAAAGCATCCTCTACATGTTAGCTCCAGAAAGAAGGCCTTTTATCTTTTCCTATATTGAGCTTGTATTTCTAGGCCTTTTACTACCGTCCCTGTCTCCCCCATCATCATGTTAGACTCAGAGATAGCAGTGCTTTGCATCTCAGAGGTGTCCTGTCTAAGGAGTGGTACTAGAGAAAGCTGTCTACTTGGGAAGTTTCCAGTACTTGCCTTTTTAAGCCATGGCACCCGGAAATCCTGGTCTCAGTGTTCTTGGGTTAGATTTCTGCTGTTGAATCTCAATCCAGCTAGCAGCGCTCACAAGTTCACCCACGTCATTTGTATTGAGTATTTTGTCTAAACATAGTTAGACTCATTTTTAGCTAGACGTTGTATGAATTAGTTCTGAATCATGCCCGAGACCAGATGGAGCTTGCTTTTTCCAAGGAAGTCCAAGCATGAGGTTTGCTAGTCTACATTATGAAAAATGCCAGTATGAGCAATTACCTGGCTTCTGTCCTAATTGTCTTAATCTGCTAATCAGAGGGGCCATATGGCCCACCTGATCAGTTATACAAGTATTGATTAAGTTGAGGAAGAAAAGAATGTACCCAAAGAGGCATCATTAGTCACTCAGGCCGCCACTTATGTCAGGAGCCTGTTGGTTGCTCTGTAAACATTTTCAGAGGTAGGCACTGAGGATGCTTAAGGAGGTGGATGCTGTTGAGCTATCCTGAGAAGCCTTCATATTGTAGGGTGGAGAAAATGTGGAGTCCACATTATTCGTGGTAAGAAACCCGGGGTAGCATGGAATCTTGTGTCTGGAAAGAAAACCATTAAAAATAGTTTGAAGTCTTTAAAATTAAAATGTTTAAGGAGAGAAACCTTGCTTGATAATAATGATGATGATGTTGATGGTGACGATTGTGATGATGATGCCTTCTTTCTGTGAACTGTTCTCCAGGTGCCAAGTCCCACCCACTCTCATACCCTATGTAGATCCCATCTGTGACTCCAGTGTAGTATTTGTTTTGAAAGAGTCATTAGAGTTATAGGGCCAAGAATCTCTCTGTTTTCATGAAATTCAAATAATATTCAGACATTTGTTCATGATTTCATGTGAAAATTCAGAAGGCGGTGGCTGTGGAAGAGGATTCTGAAGGAGCATAGGTAAGCTGAATTGGTTTGTTTGCACCTCAGTGGATTTTACTTAGGGAGAAAGTTCCCAGGAAAATGGGGATTTCTCTGTGACAACAATCACATGGGATTGAGTAGCACCTGCCAGCCTAAGCCAGGACATCTGTATACTTATAACTTCCTAAGGTCATGTGATAAGCCTTGTTCCACCTCTGGCCCTACCCTGGAACCCTGATCCTGGTCACCACCTCTGCCACTGTAGAGAAAGAAGCAAAGAGGAACTTTGGTAGGAAGATTTCACCTGGATTCAGGCTTAATGGTAGTGGGAAAGACTTGGTGGGAAAACAGTTTTTTAAGCAACAGAAATAACTCCTCTAGAGATAATTTTGTGGAGAGCAAAGAAAGGAAAGTGAGGGATGACAGAGCAAAAGAAGGAAGCCGCATGTCTCTCCGCAGAGCACTGTGCTCCTCTGGCAGCAGGGGCAGATTAAATGCCCTGGTTCATTCCTTGTATGATGTTATCTACCACAGACAATGGCAAGTTCAGGCTCTTGTCAGGGTGAAAAGCCATGATAGATGGAGTGCGTGCAGAGGCTAATTGTGTTTTCTTTAAAGTCTGTAACTGAACAGTGCATGATGGTGCCTGGAATCTCAGTACTCCGGGAGGCAGAGGCAGTTGGATCTCTGTGAGTTCAAGGCCAGCCTGATCTATAGAGCTACTCCAGGACAGCCAAGGCTACATAGAGAAACCCTGTCTCAAAACAACAAAACAAAATAGGTCATTTATTTCATTCATTTTGGATTTGGATCTGAAGCTCTATGGAGCTGCTTTAAAAAAAAATTGTTCATATTACATCTCAATGGTTTCCCATCCTTTGTATCCTCCCATTCTTCCCTCCCTCCCATTTTCCCCTTACTCCCCTCCTCTATGACTGTGACTGAAGGGGACTTCCTTCCCCTTTATAAACTCATAGGATATCAAGTCTCTTCTTGGTAGCCTGCTATCCTTCCTCTGAGTGCCACCAGGTCTCCTCATCCAGGGGAGGTGGTCAAATATGGAACACCAGCGTTCATGTGAAAGTCATATCCCACTCTCCACTCAACTGTGGAGAATGTCCTGTCCATTGGCTAGATCTCGGTAGGGGTTTGAAGTTTATGGCCTGTATTGTCCTTGGCTGGTGCCACAGTTTGAGCGGGACGCCGGGGCCAAAATCTGCCCATCATAATGTTCTACTTGTAGGTTTCTAGGACCCT
>NW_026131935.1:0-7500 GCF_903995435.1 Acomys russatus
AGTCGTGCTGAGTACAGCTAAATAATAAAAAATCTGTTACCTAGCAAGCACAACACATACTTGGCACTGAATATTAAAATTAGTTAAAGTTTAAGAGGAAAAGAAAAAGATTTTGATGCTATATAATATTGATGTAAAAAGAAACTAACGCACCTTACTTTTTTACAATGAAAAGTGTAACCCAAGTATAACTAGTTACTCCAAATGGGATTCAAAGAAACACGCCTCTGGAAATTAATTGTGAACGCACCTAATTCCTTTATTTATATTGCCATCACACCTTGAAAAAGGCGTCACACTCCCCAACTCCAAGATAAAGAACATTTTCTACCCCTCCTATTTTTATTGACGTTAAAGATAACAGAAACGCGAAAAAAGGAAAAAGAAGAACAGAAACATTACTACAATCCAATAACTACTCTTTTTTTTTTTTTTTTTTTTTTTTTTTTTTTTTTCTTTTTTTTTTTCTTTTCTTTCCTTTTTTTCTCCCCTCTTTCCCTCCCTCCTTTTTTCTTTCTCTTTTTCTTCTCCCCCCTTTTTCCCCCATACAGCAATACTTTAAAGTTACAAGCAAGCACAAAATACCCTCCCACAAGTTTGTCTGTACCCAGGTTACAGACATCACTTGAACCTTTCTACTAAACGACCTCTCTTCTTCTTTTCCTTTCCCCCCCTTTTTTTTTCCTTTTCTTTCCTCTCTTTATTTTTCCACAACTTCTTATATTAGGATATTAGGTATGTTTTAGTTTAGATAGTTGGTTTTTTTCCAAATTAGGCTTTTTTCTTTTTTTTCGGTGGTATGTAGGCATATGGTTTTCCGCTCTTTTTAGAACCACTGGAGTACAGCAATACTTGAATATAAAATAGTTAAAGAGGAAAAGAAAAGAACATTACTACAAAATACTACTGTTTATCTGTTTGTTCTATAGCTCATTACTCTGATGCAAAAGGTCCCACACAAGCTACTTTCCTCACCTGTTCCAAATTGCTCTGCCACTCTTTTTTTTTTTTTTTTTTTTAATTCACCATTTACTGTCTTTAAGGCTCTGTTCCTAGCCTGGGCCAATAGCCATCTAGTCTTTTAACCTGGCCATTTTTAGGTGACTTTTCTCTTCTCATTCACGATCCATACCACTCTTGATTCTCTTTCAGAATAAGGAATAAGCTGTACAGCACCTGTCTCTCCAGGTGAAAAGAGGTTCCCCAATATGTTGCCTCAGGGAAGCCTAGACCTTGTGTAGCAGCTAACTCTATTGTAGTCATGTACGTATATACCTGTATATATAGGTGCATGGATGATAGATAGATAGATAGATAGATAGATAGATAGATAGATAGATAGATGATAAATAGGTATAAGGTAGATGAGAGAGAGAGAGAGAGAGAGAGAGAGAGAGAGAGAGAGAGAGAGAGAGAGTAGATGTCACAAGCTCCAAAAATGTATAGTGCTCTTACCAGACACTTAATTATATATAGGTCTTAATCAACTTTGATAACTAGCATGAAATAAGAAAGGAAACAAATCTGTTTTTAAGGATGTAACTGAAGGCTGGTGAAGTGGCTACATGGTAAAAGCTTGCCACACAGGCCTCATAACTTGATTTGGATAGCAGTAAGCCTCCATGAGAGGAAAGAACTGACTCCTGAAACTTGCCCTTTGTACACATGTGCCTGTACACACACACACACACACACACACACACACACACACACACACACACACACACACACACAAAGTGAATCACAATTTTAACTAGAAATCTAATTGAAATATCCTTAAAAAAATAATAATAAAGAATTTAAGCTTTACAAGGTGCATGAATTATTTCATTTACAGAAACATCCCAGTGTCTCTGACAATATAAACTAGTTCATGGCTTTAAAATCAATTCCATGTTTCTGGGCCCATATTCTATGTTTTGAACCTGAATTTGATTTTTAATATCTCATTGCCATCTTTCCAAATTCCTCAAAGAGCAAGGAGCGTGATGATGATGTCTGTGCTTGTAGTGAAAGGGATCTTGCCTTCAGTTAAGAAGTTCTTCGCAGGCAACTGGCACTAAAATGAGACTGCCAAGGATCTTAAATTGTGGCATGGTTCAATGCTATGCACAAACCGATCCTCTCTCCCCTCACCCCTACACTGTGAACCTTGATCTATGTAGCAACGACATGGTTGCCACTTTTCAGACAAATGGGGAAATTGTCATTCCAGCCTTACTTTACAATTCCTTTTTCAATGAGAGCAGCTCTGTGTGCCTATACTTGTCTTTCTGTAGGGGGATTATTTCCCCCTATAAGTTGCCTGCCTATTTTTTAAGCACATAAAACATATTTGAACACTTCACACCAGGAAGAGTATAATCAAGGGCTACAGAATATTCCAGCTAAGATTCCCTTTTGACGTGATAACCACCACTGCTAAACAAAGGGCCTGCATGATGGCTTAATCCCCCTGTGCTATAAAAACCCTTTTTAACAATAAACAGGAAAGTCATCGGGCCAAATTTACCTTAAAACATAAAACTTGGCCTCCTTTCCAAGATAATTTCAACCAATGCTGAAGATTATTAATGTAAATGTCCTCCTAGAAATTGGAAAGTTAGGTGCCATGTTTCTAAATAAGCATCTCTACTCAAGGAGAAGGGAACCAGAGTGTGATCAGAAACATTCAATTCATGTGCCAGCTTGAAAATACATTTCTCTTCGTTGTTGTTAACCTGGCAGAAAACAATGTTTCCTGAGCATAATTTTAATAAAATACAGCCATGTTACTCCTCTTGATGCTCCCGCATGCTAGCCACACTCAGTGTTCCGTTCCTGGGGTAACCAATGAGTTCACATAGATTTATCTCACCCCATAAAAGCACAATTCATTAAACAGACTAGTCTATTTAAACTAAGGCAATTTTATCACAGTCAATTCAATTATTTAGCAGTGCTTTTTTAACTCGCTACTTAAAGCTTTCTTTTGACAAGTATCCCTTTAAATGAATGAGCTGTAATTTAAAGAATGAAAAAAGAGCAGGTCTCCTTACAGTGTGCTCAACTAGTCTATAGAGAGGTGTTTTGATGACACAAACTCAATTTAATTTTAAAACTAAGGTGTATCTCAAGTAATGGGGACCACCAAGGTTAATTTCTAAAAGCAATTAAAAATGTAATGAAATAAAGTAAATGAAATATATAAGAAAAGAAAGGAACTTCCATGTGCTGGTTGCTCGTTCATTGGCCAAATACACATGAAACAGTGATTATCTGAGTAACTTGTTCCAAAACTAACATAGCCCCAAATATTCAGAATAAATGTTTTATCACATAAATGATAATCTAGTTGGCAACTATGTAAGGGAATTGTATGGAAAGTTTAGTCATTGCCTAGCTAGGTGCTAATCAAAGTAAATCAAGATGGAGTGGTGAGTTCTTTTTGAAGATTTTTCCCATCAGATATATTATTCTAAATTATGAGCCTTTTAAAAGTACATGAGATGTTAATTATAAAAGCCAGAGGCGATGGGTCACTTAAGGAAATAGTGCTTTCCCCACACAACAACAAGGCAATTGTACATATGAATTCACAATGGTTGTGACAGCATCTACAAACCCTATGTAAACTCAAGCTAAACCAAATCCCAGCACAAAGACAGAAGATGAGCATAAAAGTCCATCCCTTGCTGAAGAACTGTTGGCAAGAGTAGCCGTTAGAAGAGGAGAAGCCAGTTTTCTTTAGAGTCCCTAGTAGGCCAGCCATGCTCCAGTAGGTGCCCATGTATCCATAAATGTATGAGTGACACAAATTGACGTTGAGTTTTAAAAAAGAAAAAGAAGACACTAAATAAGTTGTGTGGACAGGGAAGAGAGTAGGTCTAGGAAGAGATAGGGAAGGAGAGTGGATATGATCCAAAGACCTTGTCCAACATTCTCCAAGAACTAATTTTTAAAATGAGAAGAATCGTATGAGATTCTAGATTTGAGCTGCACGGTAAATGAGTCAGATTGGGAATGTTTCTATTTGTAAAGAAAGAAAAAAAAAAAAACATTAAGTCGGTTTAGGTCATAGTACCTCCCTACGGCAATGGCCTTGGCATTTCATTAGAAAAACTCTAGACAAACATGGCAAGCATGTGCTGTAAAGTACCTCATTGGTCATAAAGGTCATAGTGATCAGCAAGCTGGTTTCCATGGTGATGTGTGAAGTGAAGCTAATGACTTTTGGGTTGCCTCTACATGGAAGTACTCCAACATTATGCCTAAAACACCTCTGGTAACAGGGATGTTGCTTGCTACTTTGTCTTTTACACCTCAACTTTAATTTCTTTTTAATAAATAACTATAGATAATTCTCATTTTTTCTATTATAATCACTCACCATGCTTTAATAAATAACTCATAGAAACAAATGACTTCTCTACCATATATTACAAAGTTAATAAATTTTATCAAAAACAATTAAATACTTGTTAAGAAATTAAACTTTTCATTATGTTAGAATCACCTAGAAATTCAATATTGAACCAAAATTATTCCTCTCTTTTATATTAAAAAATATTAAATTTAATAACTTCATGTGCCCTCTAGACTTGTTTTACACCATATATAACCCAAAAATGAAATGCATGATTTTCAACAATATTTCACAGGATATAAGCACTAAATGTAACCAGTCATGGGTCATAAAACCTAAAAGCCAAGTTGGATACAATCCTGAAAACTCCATTTGGATGCAAATTCATCTGGATTAATTACCTAATTTAATACTGGAAGTGTACGCCAAGCTATACCTGAAGGGAAATGTGGGGGTGGGGTGGGGGTCTAGATAGAAATTTGCAAGAAAAATATTTAAAGTTGTAGAATATTATATTTTTTTTAATCAATCTCTACTCTTCATCACCCCCAGTGTCCCAGCTCAGTCTTTCTATGCCCGAGACATACAGTACAACTCCCACATGTATCACCCTGACAAAATGGCCCTGAATAAGAATACCCCGTATAAAGCAAGATCCTAAGTGCTGGCCAAGTTGAGGTGATAAATAGAGTGGTAGACCAGAAGTCTGTAAGCCCCAAGGAAGATTTGGCTTCTGTCCTGGTTATCATGAAAAGCTGGGATGTACTCCGTGAGCCATCTCCAAATTCCATTTCGATGCCATCATTCCTTGCTGTCAGAGGTGACATTAGGTTCCCTAATGTCCTTTCGTCCAGCAGCTGTGGGGCTCAGGAGTGCCTGATTCCATTTGCTGCCTACTTGCTGTGATATTATTACTCACCAGCTAACATTACACCCTGGGAGGGTAGAGAAGGAAAAAGTTGGAATTCAAAGTAAATGATTTTTTAAAAATTTTTTTATTAATTTATTCTTGTTATATCTCAATGGTTATCCCATCCCTTGTATCCTCCCATTCTTCCCTCCCTCCCATTTTCCCCTTATTCCCCTCCCCTATGACTGTTCCTGAGGGGGATTACCTCCCCCTGTATATGCTCTTAAATGGACAAAAGCTAAGTGTTTTTGTGCATCCAAAGACAATGCACTCCTCAGGATCTCCCATCACAACTCTACTCTGACACTAAAAAGTCGGAGAGAGCTCAGGGAGAGAGCTCCTGGCCGGTGTGCAGAGGCAGTTTCCCCCTCATCACAGGGAATAGAACATGAGGTAAGACTTAATAATGCCCCCCCCCCACTTCAGGAGCTTTCTGGGTCCTGTTCTACTGTGTGGGTTTTATCTTACAATTGTCTGTGTCTCCATTTGGATAGGTGTTAGTAAAAACCACAGAGAAATCCTGCAGGAAGAAATGTATTGTTGCTGTCTCTGCTGTTGCCACACTTATCTTACCAACCAAATGCCTGACTTAAGGGAAGAAGCATTTATCCTGGAATACCATTTGAGGACCATGGCATCCTGACAGGGAAAGCCTGTCACAAGATGAAAACGGAGACATGAGTAGCCTTTTATCATTAGATTAAAGTGTTTTTCTACTTCTACTGTACAGCAGTGTTTTGACTTGTCATTAGTATTTAGTGTTATTATCTGTAGGATGTCTTGTTATGGTGTTTTCATTTGTACGTGCCGTTATACTTGCTTACCCAGTGTCCTGCTTTTCCACAAATGCTTTTTGTCCGTAGCCTTTTTCTCCTTCCCCAAATAGTCCCCCTTTCATTAAGAATCATGCATTTTATATAGGTAAAAACCAACCAAGGCAAAAGGAACCTCACCTGCCTCACACAGGCTGCTCGGCCATTTCTTTTTTGATAAAAAGCCTCATGGAGAAATTGAAGTCTTATGCATTTGAAATTGTTTTATTTTTCCTCCCTCAAAATGTGCTGTTTTGTTAAAACAAGAAATGGTTCTTCTAACTGGTTAGATATAAATTGTCAAGTGTATCCACCAACTATTTAATACTACAGCACAAGCTACCAATAAAAGACCTTTAAACCATTGTTAGGAGATTGGGAAGATACTTCATATTAAATTATTGCAGCAATGAATATGATAATTGAAATTTTAATATTATACATGCAAACCCTAATGTATGAGAATTCTCAGTAGTGTTTATTGTAGATTTTTAGAATTGTTTTAAAAATCCCTTTAAGTGCTTAGTAGTTATGTAATAAAGGGTCCATGCCTTCCATCATGGAAAACTAGCTTTTCAGAATGAGCTCAGATTGATGTAGGACACATAAAATTGTAACTTACAAAAATAGCTTTGTAAGCACATGTTGGCCAGTTTTTAAAAGGAGATTTAAAAGCACAGGCTTGAGAAACAAATCAAAACTGAGCAAACATCCAACAAAACGGGTTTGTCATTGTGCAGAGAAACCTGAGGTTGAGGGTGTCAGAGTTGTGAGTTACCTATAGCCCTTTGGGGAAACTTTTGAGTTTTCCAAGTTTTTATGCAGCTGTCTCTAGCAGCTGTCTTTGATGTCTCAGTCTCTGTAACCCTCATCCCAAATGTAAACGTTGTGCTCACATGCCTTGCCCACGTGTACAGTCAGCCAGCCTAGCAAATACAGTCAAGAGGGTAAGACTAAGACATGCTCTCCACTTAAATCTTCCACTCTCTAGTAGTTTTTATATAGTTATTTCAATAGAACATTTTTATTTATTCCTTGATAATTTCAATTGTGTACACAATATGGTTTGGTCCTATTTCCCCCTAAGACCTCCCAGGTCCCACCCACATGGCATGTGGCGGGTCCCCTTCCCAGACTGTTTTTAATTCATTATCTACCTTCAGGCTGCACTCAGCAAAGACAGATGGGTCTACACTTCATTTCAGACTCTACTGTCTCAATCTTTTCAATTAAGTAAATACCAAAGTAGTTCTACTGCAAAAAAAAAAAAAAATGTTTATGGAAATTCCCTCAAGTCCTATGTGTTATTAAGAGAAAGGACATCCCTGATTGACAGAAGCATGTGCTGTGACCCTGTGCAGGGAACCAAGAGCCTTGTCACTCTTAGTATGCAGGGGGAATGTGACTCACTCTTGCGTTTTTAAATTTAGTAA
>NW_026131935.1:12500-32184 GCF_903995435.1 Acomys russatus
TCCTCCACTTTTTCGCAAGTTATTCACCGGCCATCACTGTCGTTTGGCTCTCAGTGCTCTTGTTGAAAAGTAAAGAGAAGTATCTAGATGGCAGTCTTAAAGACGTGGGTGCCTTTTCCTAAGGAAACTAAATTGTAATGGTGTCTGTAGTTAGCCTAAGGTAGAGACATCCCTCATGCCCCATGGACTTACTATAGGTTCAGGCATAGGTCTAAGACTCTGGACAGAAGAGAGGATTTGGTCAGGTCCTTTCTCTGCAGAAGAGTAAAGTGCTACACAGCTACACAATGTACAGCTCTCTCCTCACTGCTTCTGTCTCGGGGCTGCCAACAACAGTCCTCATCTCAGAGGGCTTTGTGGCTTAGCTAGGTTTCCCCGGGTGTAATGACAAAAACATTTGAATCTCTTCTTCTTTTCTTCTTCTTTTCTCTCTTCTTCTTCTTCTTCTTCTTCTTCTTGTGTACCTTGTAATGTAGTCTCTTCACTTTTTTCTTCTTAATTCCTAAAGTAAATTTTTAACAACTCAATCTCTCTCTCTCTATCTCTATCCTCTCTCTCTCTCTCTCTCTCTCTCTCACCACACACACACACACACACACACACCACACACACACACATTTAACTTTTAATTTTACAAGTGTTTGGAGTGGGCTGTACTTTTTTAAGAAAGGCAATGCTTTGTGAAGGACATGTAGTTTAGCGTGACGCGTTGTTTCTTGTGATTATTTCTGGAGAGTCTTCAGCACCTGAGATATTAATTCACGTGTTCTGCTTTCTCATTACACCTTTCCTCTGCCGCCTCCCTTCTTACTCAATTCCTGCATAGGGTTACTAGTTTAAGAGTGCCCTCTCCTGTTAGTTTTTAAAACTATAAATATGGACATTTATAGGGAAGAAGGGACATTCATGGTATTGCCCCATTTTCTTTTCTACAGAATCTTTACTTCTTCCCTCTTACTGTCAGGTCTTCCTTCTATGGTTACGTCTCTTAGGAGTGCCATTAGTCCTGTGTATGTCTGATTTCTCCTGAGACAATTATTCTCACAGGTACCATTTCAGTCCCTTTCAAGATATCATGCTGTGCACATGGCAATAAAAAAGCAAGTCCCAGCTTTGTGTTAAAAAATTGTATACTTATTCTTGAACTTTTTCTTTGAAAAGTGTCCTTTTTGATTGATAAAAATGTCTCCTTCCATCAACTCTTTTATGTGGAATTTTTAAGTCTCTTCTACTTCTCTTTCACTCATTTGGTATCAGGCACAGAAGTTCTCCAGAATTTTGTCATTTATATTTTTTGAACACTGTGGTGATTTTTAATCTAGTAATTCTAAAAGTATAATGCATTTTAATTAAAAATAATGATATGAATGGACCTCAGAACATTACACTGACTTGAAGATGAAAAAAAATTTTAAAGACCAAAAATATCTTTATTTCCATAAAATGTTAAACTTACTGCAATAGTGAAAATATTGTCTTCATCCAGACAGAATCATGTAGTTTAATACATTTCCATTTATAATATACGTGCTTTGTTGCTACTGCTTTTATCTTACCTGATTTGATTTTTTTTAATAAAATTCAATGTGTTGGTTAAATAACAGATTAGGTAATATGAGGTAGCTCATAAAATAGAAGATAGTTCAGAAAGATAAAATATGTATGGCTTTTTAAATTTAAATAGTGACTTAGAGAACAGAAGAATAGTAACTAATATAGATTTTTGTAAAAATTTTAGAGGGCCAAAATAAAGGAATAGAGGAGATACAATAGTCACAGAAATGGGATCTCCCAGCACCAAAGGAAGAAACAAAGTTTTATATGGAAAAATGAAAATGAAATTTGAGCAAGATAACTTATTTTCTTTAAGGGAGGTCACAAAATAGAGTGAAATGTATAATTTCACAAACTGAGAGAAATCTAAAACACTGGCTGTCTGTATGAAAAAGATAGACAAGCAGTGGTGGATTCATCAGTAAACAGCTGACAGAGAAACTGGAGAAATATTGACACACCATCTTATACAGCAGCCATTGCTACTAAGAAACAAATCAGAAAGCTAAATAAGTCAAAATAAAAAGAAGGGAAAAAATTAGTTTCTTACTGATAACTGTTACAAATGTATAAGTGATTTAATTTATTAAAAAGAAGAAAAACATCAACAATTAGTAAAACTGAGGGTTGTGTAGCACTCTTTTATTAACTGTCCTTTATTTGGGATGTTTAGGGCTCAACCTCCCTCCCAACCTCCCAACTCTAAGTAGGAGAGAAGTTAGTGGAGAGAGGGGCCTCCTTTACTTGTCCTTACTGTTTAGGGTCAAAGGGTCTTCATGGCTATACCAATCTCCGTCAACAGCAGCTGCAGCCAGCGGTCTCCTCCAAGCCGCTGCACCCCGACTGTTCCAAATCACCACGCCATCCATCTCTGTTCTCTTCAAAGTACTACACACCACACACCACACGTCAACACCCCATGTCACACTTTCTGTCTCCTTGCTCTCCTGCTTATCTTCCTCAGAGTCCTAGACCATACCTCTCTCTATGCTGCACGGAGCAGGCTATTACCAGCTGGCAAAGACCACGCCCCCACACCAGACAGTTATTAGCTGTGGACAAACTAAAGCCCAAACTAAACTCCACACTCGGAATTAAAACAAGAACATATTTACATAACATAATTGAGTTTACAAAGAAACTAAAACTTCCATTACAGGGTTGATAGTTTAGCCCAGCTTTATATATGTCATAGAAAATGATCATTCATTCATTTGTTTCATTTCAAACTCAAAATTTTACTAGTTTGAATTTTAAGAGACCCTCAGGAAGATGGGAAGTATAATATCTCTTTCCAACAGCCCAGTAGGCTTAGGATGACTAATTTTATATTTCAGAGTAGCTATTTGGAAAAAAAACTTCAATGACCACAACGAAAACATGATCAGTGTTTGAGGTGACAAATATGTGGCCTTCATCTAGTCGCTAAACATTACATACAAGTATGGAACATCAGGCTGTATCTTAAAGGTCTATAATTACTTGTCAATAAAATATAAGACTGCATAAAGACAAAAATAATAAATATTTGCCTAAAAATTGAAGAGAAAGAATCTGAAGGAAGAAAAGATGTGTCACATTAGCAATAACTAAAGTCCTTGGTAATGTACCTTCCTAATAAACAGCACCACCTCCAAAGACAGAACGCCTGTGTTCAGATCTTGGTTTGACCCAAAGAAATTGTATCCCTTGGGGTAAATTACTCAAATCTCTTAAGTTTCTCACCTGTGAAAATACAGTACCTGTCCTAGCTTGCTTTTCTGTTGTTGTGATAAAACATCATGATGAAAAACAACTTAGGAAAGCAAAGAGTTTATTTGGCTTATACTCCCAAGCCACAGTGTATCATCAAGGGAAACTCAGGGCAAAAGCTCGAAGCAGGAACCAGCAGGCAGGAACTGATGCAGAAGCTGTTATTCACCTTATTTTCTTTACTAGAATATCTGTTATATGTCTCAGTCATAGAACTAGGGCTGATGGCCAAAGAACACACCCTGGTGAGGACTGAAGAGCCCAGAGTCTCACGCACAAAGGTAACAAGGACAGTGCACCACGCACCTGTTCAAGAAGGGTCAGGTGTGTGCCCTGCCAGCTTCCTCCTTCGCTTTGCATCAGATTCCCAGCTTCCTGCACACTGCTGGATGCAGAGACCCACAGCCAAAAAAAAAAAATAGGCCAAGCTCAGGGAGTCTTATAACTGAATAAGAGGAAGGATTGGGGGAGCCAGAAGGGGCAGGGTCCAGGATACCACAAAAAATACCTACAGAGTAAACTAGCCTGGGCCTATAAGGGCTCACAGAGACGGAAGCAGTAACCAAAGAGCTTGCATGGACCAGACCTAGACCTCCCACAGATATGTAGCAGGATTAGGGGCTGTCTCTGACTCTGTTCCCTGCGTTTGGATCTCTTTCCTCTAGCTGGGCTGCCTTGTTTGGCCTCAGTTGAAGAGGGTTCACTTGGATTCTCTGAGACTTACTGATCAGTGAGTTGGTACCATCGGGAGGACCCTCCTCTCTTTTAAGAAAAAAGGAAGGGGGAATGAGGGTGAGGTGTGAGGGTGGGACTGAAAGAAGAGGAGTGAGGGGGCAGAGATCAGGCTGTAAACTGATTAAATACATTAATTAGAGGGGAGAAAAGACACTTTGTCTCCATAGTGTGTGTGTGTGTGTGTGTGTGTGTGTGTGTGTGTTACACGATCTGCATTTTATAATTCTAGCAGGGCATCCTCCACTCAGGCCATGAATTTCACACCATATTCCATCTCCCAGAGATCAACACTGAAACCCCCAGGTGCTACCTTCTAATGCTCCCTGTACAGAAGCCGTGCCTGAGAGTTAGTCCCATACTTGGATTCTAAGTTGTCCTCCGCCCAAGGTGATACAATGTAAAAAAAAAAAAAAAGTAAAAGAAAAGAAAAAAACAAACCCTGTGACAGACGGAACTTTGCACGGTAGGGACGAACAAATGAGCATGGGGAACAGAAGGGAGTGTGCAGGCAGACGGCTACACCTCTCTCTCCTTCTCAGTGGTATGAGTCCTTCTTGCAAACAGCCTGGAGACATCCCGCTACTGGGCAGATGCATTTCCTAAGTGAATTATGATGCCTATGATCGTTATGAATAAGGGCCTGTCACATGACTTTCTCATCATTCCCCTCCTCACTCCGTATCCCTACCCCTTGCCTTCCTGTACAGGGTTTGCCCTCTTCTAATTAAGTACCAGCATGGATCGCTGCCTCCGACTCTGTTTTCTGAAGATCATGGGTGGTCCAGCCCATGTTCCTTTTTATTCATAAAAAGGAAAAAAAGTGAGCAGAAGCCAAGTACTCATCTCTCTGTTTCTTGACGAGAGCGACTCCCGCAGCCACACCCTCTCCACAGTGACAGACTGTACCCTGAAACTATAAGCCAACATTGGCTTTCCCCTCTCAAGTTGATTTGGTCAGATCTTTATCATGGATGTAAAAACAGTAAGACACTGGGCTGTATGCTTCGACAGGGTACACATCTGGCAGCCATAACCTTACGATGTGAAAGACAAGGTTCTAGAATGCTGAAGCCTGCGTCTCTCCAGTTCACTCTGTTCACCTCTCTGCGGATGCCAGCAGTCTGCAGCAATGCACCACGGGAGAAAGCAGAAAAACAGTATCGCACATATTTCTGTCACCATCAAGTTTACTTATAAATAAAGCAATTCTTGTTTTTAACAAAAGATAAACTCAATACTATGACTCTGTGGTTGAATTTTTATAAAGATCTAATATATACATATTATAAGTGAGTAATGGTATCAGACATGACACTTTCACTGTAATAGCTTATAATGCATCTTTAATGAGGATGTCAAAGAAATCAGAAGCAAAACGTATGCAAATTGAGATCACCCACTTTTGGGTTATTTTTGGCCTGCTATCTTGACATATTGGTTTGAACTGAACTTTTTGTCCAAGTAAATTAATTAAGAGACATATACACACATACAGAGAGAGAGAGAGAGATAAGAGGGAGAGGAGAGAGAGAGAGAGACGAGAGGAGAGAGAGAGAGAGAGAGAGAGAGAGAAGACTAGAAAACACAGGACAGAACAACAAAGATAGTTATCACTATGCTCTACTAATGGTCATTAAGACTGTCTCATTGTGCAGGGCGGTGGTGGCACATATCTTTAATCCCAGCACTGAGGAGGCAGAGGCAAGTGGATTTTGGGAGTTCGAGGCCAGCCTGGTCTCCAGGACAGTCAAGGTTACACGGAGAAACCCTGTCTCAAAAAACAACAACAAAAAAGACTGTCTCATTGTAGCAAGACATCATGAAGATGAGGAGCACTAGTAATCCCAGCCCTGGAGATGCCTGAAGCAGAGGCCAGCCTGGACTACGTATAGTAAAAATCTGTCTCAAACAAACAAAAGGAAAACTGTGGTTCACCCAATGGAGATTAAATCCATGAATGTGGTTTTAAAACAAAGTATTTCTCGTTTCTAACAGAAACACTTAGATTTGCAGCCAGATTTTTTAAAAGAAGAAGAAAATGTATTATGATTCCAAATTCAACATCCTGCCTATCTATTTCTTTTCATTTTACTTCTAAGAATAAAGTTTGTGTTGTTTAAAAAAAAAGTACATCATCGTATTTAGATAGTGTTGACGTGCACTGAGAATTTTAAGCATATTTGTTTATACATACCCCCTTCTCAACCATCAATTGTTTCCATATAGTCTTTGAAAAATAGAGCGATTTACATACTGGTACTATGGGCCACTTGTGTGGCATAAATACATATATCGCTAAGTAAAACATATACACATAAAATAATACATAACACTAAGTCTTGCTTATACAAGCCAAAGTAAAGATAGTGCCTCTGGCTTAGCTCAGAAATGTAATTTCTGTAATGAATCATTTTTCCTTACATCCTTTCAAGTTGAGATCTTAGACAATAAGATGAATTTTCACACACACACGTAGGAATAACCACCCCATCAGAAACTAAATGAAGCCCAAACCAATGAATGCTAAACAGCCAAACATCATCATCATCAGAGAAGTGATTTTTTATTTCAGCTGGTCCATTTTCAACATTCATCCGAGCAGGAGCAGGAGGCCTCCATTAGTGTCTTTATGGATGGGAACTGGATCTGCTTGAGTGCCGAGAAGCCTCTCTGGGTACAGGAGTATTGCCATTACTCCCAGAAGCTGCAGCTTCTAAGGGCTCACGGAGTCTCTTCTCATCGCGCTGGTGAGATGAATACCTAAAAAACAACAACAGCCCCCTGCCTACCGTTAACATAGGGCTGAACTTTTTAGTCCATGAGGGAGAAAAGGACAAGGTGCAAAATAGTAGAGAAGCTATCTGAAGTTTGAAGGATAATAGAAACCTACTTCCTAAGATGGGGGTTCCGTTTAGAAAACCCTCCTCCCCACAGGAGGAAAATCCTACGGTGTGATACTACTTTTACCTGCCTTGCCTTAATTCATTATTCCAGGCATTATCTGCCATGAGCCACAGAGAGAATTACAGTTGAGAAACAGTCAAAATATTTTTGGCTGTGATTAGAAGGAAGCTCTATGTTCACAGTAAGTTATCTTTCTATATCGCCACTTTCAGGTGATAAATATGCCCGTTTCAAATTCCTACAGCAGTTGTGAAGTTAGTTTAGAGCTACAAAACTGTTTCAATACACATGTGATTTTCACCGCACGTATATAAGGCAGAGATCTCCCCACGCATCCGATGCCTGTCCATACCGGCACTGCAAACACCATCACATCAAACAAACATTTTCTGGGAAAACAAGAAAAAAAAAACTTTGAAAATAAAACTAAACTCCATCACTCTTTGAAAATGTTTTAAGATTTAAAAAAAAAAAAAAAAAAAGCATATGACTTTTTTCCACAGGAAATAAAATTATTCAGGAAATCCCAGGAAATGACTTCCCATGTGTATGTTATAGCTCGAATTGTGATTTTTTTAAAATTTATTTTAGTTCCATTATAAAGCTAAATACTGATTGGTAGCATAAGCTGTGGGTCTTATTCTCCTCTCTGCATACTTTTAATAAATTATAGACAATTACCAATATTTCTGATTGTGATATATTCGTCCATCGTCTCACATTTGGGTATGGCCTTGCTTGTCCTCCTTATATGATTTTGCCATAAAGAATAAAGCCCAGGGTTGTTATTAGCTTATTATACTAAATTCCCACCCAAAAAAAGGCTACTGTTCAAATTTTACTTTTCCTTTTGGACTCTGTTAAAAAAGACTTGTAAAGCATGCAGGCATTGGCCTTGAGAAGAGGTAATTGTGATATTAAATTTTATTGAGATTTCACAGGTCCTGATTTGTGTACAGCCCTGTGCTCCCAGTTCCCATGAAGCAGTAAAACGTTTAAAATACTGTCTGTGCAAATGCAAAATTTATGAATTCACACATCTCTGGTTGATTTATGTGAAATAATAATGCACTATTTAATGCTTAAACATGGCTAGGAGCGATGCTAGCCTATCAAGATGTACAATGGAATAATAGATTTATAAGACGGATAACCTTCCTGCCTACAGAAGCTTGTTTTAAGGTGTTGTACAGATATATTAACTATATGTAATTTTACACTAACTTAATGCTGTAGGCCTCTACTGCAAGCAATAAACAGATTACAGCCTTGGCATTTGCAATAATTAAATGATCTGGCTATTCGACATAAGGTATCTGAGGACTAAAAAGAGATAAGGAACTTGCTTCAAACTTTTGTCCCCTTCTCGTGCATGGCACTTTGCAAAATATTTCTTTTTCCTTTATGTGGCCAACATAAATCCAGGGCCAAGTGCTTGCTTCCCACTGCCTAGCAGAGGGGAAAAGGCTTGTGAGCTCTGTGAGGGTGGCAGTCACATTGATTTCAGGAGGCCTCCAGGCATATGTACTCAGCTCCTGATTTGCTCAGGAATTGACTAAAGATGCGTTCAGATAAAATACAGCGCACAATTATAGTGGAGAGTCTCAGTTAGCCTATTGTGTTTCTTACCCATTTAAATGCATACTAAAATTATCTCCACACTGTGTGTGTGCGTGTGTGTGTGTGTGTGTGTGTGTGCGGTGTGTGTTTGTGGTGTGTGGTTGTGTGTGGGTGTGTTAGCAATCAGTGCATGTGTGCCATGGTGCTCCTGGCGAGGCCAGAACACAACTTGCAGCAATAGGTTCTCTCCCTCCATCACATGAGTTCTGGGAGCCAAAAACTCAGGTTGTCAGGTTGAGCAGTGAGCATCTCTACCCACCAATTCATTTTGTTGGCCCATATGTATATTTTAACTGCAGAAAAAAAAAATAGGGAAAAAATGACTTTTCATTTTTGAATCATTGTATGAAAAACACTGTAATGCAATTAAGCAAATTTTTATGCTTTTAATGTGTTAAAAGATACAGAAATTAAATATTAAATATTTTTTAAGTTATTCCCAGCATGTAACACACATGGTTTTCTCCCAGCTTAATCTTTTCCACATAGTGCAGCTTAGTAAGGGACAAAATATCCACCTAAAATGCGTAAATAATGTAATAAACACATTTAAAATATGTCTAGTCATATTGCAGCTTTGACTAAATTTAGCATCTATTTATCTATCTGCCCCAAAGAGGAGTTGAGGATGATCTTCATAATCGAAGTATTCTTTGATGAGAAAATCCTTGTAGATAATGCAGAGTCTTAACATAAACTCTTTGAATTTGCAGTTTGGTAAAGCACCATTCAGATGCACCGCGGGTTACAATGATTAAAACACCTGTCAGGAGAGGTGGCTCCCAACCTCCTAACGCTTGGTGACACTTTACACACACAATTCCTCATGTTGTGGTGCTCCCCAAGCAAAAAAAAAAATTATTTTCACTGTTACTTCATAGCTGTAATTCTGCTGCTGTTATGAATTGTAATGTAAACATATTCAGAATATATATTGAGAACCGGATCAAGAGCCATAACAGAATGACCACCAAGCACAAAAGAAAAACGAGGCCTACACTTTCAGTGTATAATTCACAAGTTCCACTTGCTACCCTTTAATAACTTGGTGACGTTTTCAAAACGCTCATGAAAAAAAAAAAAAAAAAAAAAAAGGAAGAAAGAAAAGAAAAAACTGTTTTCACTCAGTCTTCCAAAAACTTCATTGTATGCCTTTGTCCAAACTTCCGGCTGGAGACGAAGCTTCCAGGGCCCGACAGGAATGCACGTATTTGAATTTCCAATCAGCTATGTTTGCCTGGAAATTCTCTGCTGGTATGTTCACCGGCAACTCAACTTCCTTTCGAAAATGCTAAGTTTCAACAGCTATTATTAATGGGGTTTTAGCACCTTCCAGTCACCGTTTACAGTGGGAACACACATAACTAAAGCATGTCTGGGGCTTCTATGTCCGGTTATGTGGACCAATCACTGTTGGACGATTTTCAACACTGCCCGGAGGCTGGTGGGGCCGCCCTGAACAACCAGAGACCCTGTAGCCAGTTACAACTTGCCAAAATATGTGGTCATTCTGACTTTGTAAAACACTTGACCTGCATCTATCGCAATCAATTCCCTGCAAGCAACATCTGCTGGCTTTCCAGAGCCTTGCCCTATGACAAGCCTCGCCGCAAATGGGGCACTGCTGTAAATTAAGATGGGCAGACAAAGACGCTGTGCTCACCAACCTATTATTGTCAAAAGACACAAACGCATGCTTGTCCAGGAAAGAAAAAGCCAGCCTGAATACAAAGGGCACCTAGAAACCATATCAAGTTTGGATTGTAATAGTGGACTGCCTCTCTTTGAATAGCGTCACTGCAGACATCACTGTCTCCTCCTCACACGCTGCCAGCATTTGCTATCATCGCACTGGGCTGAACTGCTGCGCAGTCGTTTGCTTCTCTCTTTATTGTTTGGCTCCCCCTACTAGCAAAATAAACTTCAGCTCAAAATGTAGCTCAGTGGTAGGGCATTTGCTCAGCACATGTGAGGCCCTAGGTTTCAATTTCTAACACAGCAAACAAGTAACGAAATACAAAAATAAGAACGTGAGTGGTGTACGCCCAGGGGACTAGTCCCCTTGTGTTGGCTACGGCATCCTTGTGCCTGACACCGAGTTGGCACCTGCCAGCATTCAGTTAGGAAGTGTGAGCTGGTCAAATTCTTTCCTTCCAACTGCAGTCTTGAAACAAATCCTGGAATTAGTCTGGATTTCATTCGCCCTGTAATTCGAGAATGATGTCATTAGACTGAGTAGTAGCTCAAGTTAAAAGGTTTTGATTTGAGTCAAGTGTTTTCATTTCATCCTATAGATCTTTACCTTTAAATTGTACGCTGTTTCTATGAATTCGTTTTGGTCAATATTAATTTTCCAAGCACGACTGGCTATGGTCCTTCCGTGGATTAGAGCCGCACAAGGTGCAGGCTTTTCTACTTTAATGGTTTACATTTGTCTTTAGTTACTTTGGTTTGAAACTGAGTGGTGTGCTGGCTAGTAGCTTCCGGTTTCCCAGTCCAGGTTCACCACCTTCATCATTCTGCCCAGTTCCTGAGGCTGGACCCTCTAAGCATCTCCCCTGAGCCTACTGATGCAATTCCGAGCACTACCGGTAGAGGGGGATAAACAGACATTGGAGGAGAAGCCCGGAGGCCTTCCCCGTTGCTGCACGCTGTGTGTTTTCCTGCCTTTTCTTCTGCAATGTCAGCCAGGGAGAAGATGTGCTTGGTGCTAAATTACCCGCCAAGTTTCAGCAGCAGCCCTCCGGCAGCATCACAGCAAGCCCAGCTGGTGCCAAAACCATCATCCCAGACAGGCTGGTAGGCAGCCCAGTGTCTCCCCAGAGCTGCCTGTGCGCTATCCTTTTTTCTAGTACTTTCCCCTGGCACTCCAACAAGAGATTTCTTGCTTGTCATCAGCTGCACCTCAGTGATCATCCCCAGCCAGTGAGCAGCAGTGAGCAGTCTTCCTTGGGCACAAGCCTGAGCCATGGAGTAAGCCCTGCACTCAATGTTCTGCACTCTATTAACCGCTTACCAATTGCGCCCCTACTTACTAGTTTATAATACTTGTTTGCTGGTGGTGTGTGTTTGATGCTTGGTCATTTGTTCCTGTTTGTCTTTTTTCAGACCGTCTTGCCATCTATAGTACATGATAGTATGGAACTCTTCATGTGGCCCAACTCTCATGTTCTCGGTCTTCCTGTCCCATTATCCTGAGGTCAGAGATGACAGGAGTGTGCTGGCACACCCAGCTTTACCATTATACCTTGTTTAATTCAACACAGCAGCTAATTATGACTCCTTTGTTTATTTTCTTTTATAATTTTTGCAATGCTGGAGCCTCCTGAATACCAGGAACTATGATTATATATATATATATATATAAAACTGGCTTTGAGCAGGTCTTGAAAAGTGCTACACTTTTCAGCCTCCCAAGAAGCTGAGATGACAGGCCTATACCACCATGAACATCATGATTTTTGTTTTTAATTCACTTGTTCAGACCATCTTGTGTTTTCTATTTTCTGAATGATACAGTGATTTTAATAGATAAAATATGTATATGCTTTTACCTTACAGTAACCCTAAAATCTAAAAGCGTATTTTTTTTAGCTTCAAATATTACACACGCGTATTTTAAAAAGTGGTTCACCTTTTTCATGAGCAAGCAAGGGAGACTTAATTTTTAAAGCTCACTAATGCCCAAACCCCAGCTTCCTTATAGCAGAGGATGAAAGTTGACCCTATGTAGATTACAGCACACTCCTTACATGGGATCACTCCTGCATAAC
This sequence comes from Acomys russatus, assembly GCF_903995435.1. Lineage (NCBI taxonomy): Eukaryota > Metazoa > Chordata > Mammalia > Rodentia > Muridae > Acomys > Acomys russatus. The sequence continues at coordinate 24,839 of NW_026131935.1, forward strand.
CCAGCAGGGCGACCACCATAGCCAAAGACAGCAGCATGGGTAGGATTGGGCTCCAGGGCATTCTACATGGAATGTAGTTTTTCTGAGATCCTGTGTACCTTCTGGGACATTGCACACAATGCCAAACATGCAATAGACCATCATATGATAATGATTTTTTTTACTCCTTTTAAAATCATAACTAGTCTTATGCATGCTCTCCCTTAACACTCAAAAGCTGCATATCCGGAGACTCTTCACTGCTTGACAGTCTTGCTTCTCACTGCTTTGGAGAGACGATTCCACATGACAAAACTAGCTCCATACTCCCTGTGTTTCCCAGGAGCTGTGATTCAGATTTTTTTAAGACAAAAGTGTGGTTGTGACTGGGAGCAGGGAAGCAAGAACCAAAAGTAGCTTCCAAAAGAAAGTACTTGATTTTCAAAGTCTAGTTTCTTGTATTCTCTCACTGCTGCTTACTTCATAGTTTGAAAATGTTGCCCCTGTTAAGAGAAGTGAGGCCATCAAAATTGCAGCATAAGCCCCATATTAAGCCGTACTGTGTGTTGCAAGCAGAGTGGATGGAAGACATCATCAAAACATCACATACAGGAGCCACCAATGCCTGCCTGTGTCACAGGAGGAGAGGCTGCTCTTACCCAGCAAGACCCATGTGCCTCCTCATGCCTTCATCATCGTCTGGGTCTTCCACTCCTTTCCCTACAGGTTCCGGGCCATGTCAGCCTTCTGTACCACAACCATTCCTTCAAAAAAGGGTCGGGGGGTGGGGGAGGACTAAGGTCCAAACCAAGGTCAAGTTTAGGATGGCATGACTGATTGATGAGCTGAATTTTAAGCCATTGAGAGCTCTAGCCCTTTTCATCAAAATCAATCCAAGGGGGCTTTGTGCAAATGGTCTCCAAGATTCTAGCCTCCCTGTTAAAAATGAAGCCCAATTTTTAGATGGGTACATTGGTCACTGCTCATGTGGGCATGGACATAAGATGATAGGTCAACAGTCGTATATTTAAAGTCTGGGAGTTACCATAAAAGGTATCAAACATGTCCCTTTCTGGTACCTGGATGTCTCTTGCTAATCAGTGAGAGCTAACCATCTGTCATTTAATAGCCATCTTGGTTAGACCCTAACAGGAGAACAGAATAGATTTTTGCCATCATTGAAGCAGCCTAACTGCCTTGGACCATTTGCCTCAGGAAAGAAATTATCACATTTAAGCCATTAGAGGATGCATACAGAAAAGTCTCACTTTGGCCAGGGTCTTGTGACTTAGGATTAAGAATTTGTTGCTGCTTTTACAAGCTAGACAAACAAATCTTCTCATCCCTGAGACATGGGTCCATTGGAGACCAACTAGACTGTGGTACTCCAGGCACAATTCACTGGCTGGCAGCAACAGCGTCTGTCAGTTCAGCAGAAACATCCTATGGAAACGAACCCTGTGGGCTCACAGGATTCTTGGGTGCTGCTGACACACACTTAAGTCTGAGAGGTACAGCCGTAAGACTTCTGCTTGTTGCACCAAATCCCAGGCAGGTACTGCTGGTTCCCTTGGCGGTGCCCAGTTTCTCTGCCATATCTTCCTCTCGTCAGGATCAGTGACAAGAGTTGGCCCTTGGCAAATATCCCAGTTCTAGTTCTTAGCTTTATCCCTAGTAGGTAGCTCTCCATGGAGGTCTATATTTTTACATTTAATAGGCGTCAAATAAACAATTGCACACATAAGTTTTCTGTGTTTCAAAAGCCCAGGGAACACAGATGTCATCAAGTATTTTGACAATGCTTTGTTTTTGACCTGTACAATAATAGTCTCTTGCAAAAATGGACACACTTTAATCCAGAGGTGAGTTGCTTGATTCCATGGTGGAATTTTCCCCTCAGCTTGGTTTCTCTGCACAGAAGGAATCAAAACGCATGGGCAAGAGCTTGGAATACCTTGGAGACATCAGATAAATTTGGCCTCAGTCACATAGCACCACCAGAGATAGGAGGATAGATTCCCACAGGCCTTGGATGCCAATGTTCTCCATTTCAGATAAAAAACCAAGTAAGAAATAAACCAAACTGCATAATATTGGCCCTGCAAAGTTTATGTAAAGAACCTTGTATGTAAAAGCTTAAGGCTGTGTAATGTCCATTTTGAATGGACATAGTTAGGAGAACTATGGTATTCACTCCGCTTACCCAGTGTTCTTAGTAAAGTAGCAGTAGATGTGGCCAAAGATACAGGAGGTCAGGTCAGACAAGCCTACGTTTATAATTCAAGATTTTACATGAATATTAAATAGGCCATCATTTTTTAATGCTTAGCCATGCTTACTGTAACATAAGAAATATGACATATTAAAATGTATGACCTAATAACTTTGAAACATGTGCACCCATAATATCATTACCACAGTCAAAGCAGTGGATATATCTATTATCCAGCGTCAGCGTTTTCCCATGTTACTGTTTAGTCCCTGCCACTATTCTACCACCACCAACCACCCCAGCACCACCCTGCTCTTTAAACCCTGTCTGGTATTGTTTTCCGCCACTAGTGTGAATTACTTAGCAGAAGATCCTGCGGCTTCTTTCAAGCAGCCTATATTTCTTATAATCACCCATGGTGGTGAAGAAATGAAGAATGGCTCTTTTGCTTATCATACTGCCTGCCAATACGTAGGCTATTTGCATATTTAGCTCTTAAAGTTGCTATGAATAAATGTTTGGACCAACATACACTTTTTGGGTTTTCTTCCTTTGATAAACTTTCTGGAAATTACACAAATGAATATTGAAATTTCAAGAAACTGCCTAAGTAGTTTTCCATTTCAAATTCTAAGAGGAGGGTGCCAGATCAAGTTTCACAACTTTTCCACCAACTCTATTGCTCATTTATATTTTCATTTATTCATTCATCATTCATTCATTCATTCATTCATTCAAGTTGCAGTCCGGGGAACCGAACCCAGTGCCTCATGCATTCTAGGCAAGTGTTATACCAACTGAGCTCATTTCCCAACCCATGATTATTACTATAATCTTTGACTGTAATCTTTCTTTCTTTTTATTATAATCTTCATGTAATAGTAATCAATATTCCTTTCTTTAGTCATCACTGACATTCATCACATCTCTGTATGCTCTATACATGCTCCCTATAGCTTTTTGAGCAAAGTTTTAATACTAACCTTTTTAACTTGCTAATATTGTGTGGCTTGTTCTGTAGTGGCTGCATTGGGAGCTCTCTTAATGCATAGATATAATTGCTTTAACCCATATGTGATTTGTAAATCTACATATACCCATGCTTGCCTACTCCCTGCATTCTCTTGACACTTCCTTTCAACTAAGTGAATTTTATGGGTGAAAAGACCAATTTATCTTTTTTTTTTTCTTTTCTTTTCTTTTTTTTTTTTTTTTTTTTTTTTGATTATGTTTTTGATGAGTCTAATTAGAAGCTACCTCAATATCACAGAGAGTCTTTCCCTGTCTGCCTCTAGGCGTTTTACACTTTTAGATGTTTAATGACAGGGTCCTGTTTGGGGTGAAGTTGACATGTCACACTGGGTGGATGTCCATGTCCCTTGTCATAGTGGCTATCCTTCTCCACTGACCCACTCTGATGAAAATCTTTTGATCAATATGCTGGAGCTGAGGAATCTTTATTCTGTTCATCCTCCCCATTTCTTGGCACTGTCAAGGCCACAGTGTTTGACAGCTGTAGTATCTTACAAAAAATACGTACTGTGAGCCCTGCCACGTTGCTGTTCTATTGTCATTTGGGGCTTAGTCTGTGTGTGATTTGTGCTTCTACACAGTCGTTTCTGAATCAGTTAAATTCTACAAAGTGTCTGCAAGGACTTTGAATGAGACTGAACTGAATCTATAGATCAGGAAAAGTACCATTTTAAGGATACTGAGTCCCTAGACAAGGATACTGTTTTTCATTCTTTCTCAGTTCATTTAGGTTTTAAAACTTCTATCACCATACTTAGCTGTTTTCAGGGTATGTCAGTCACACTTTAAAAAAAAAATTAACTCCAAAATATTTCCTTTTGATGTTTGTTTAGATATATGTTGTTTTAATTCCCTATTGCTCACTGCTGGACTATGAAAAGAAAACTGAATGCATCCACCTCCCATTTCAGTCCTAATTTTACTTTCACTTTGTCCTGCTTCATACAAGATGGTGAGAAACAGCAACAGACCATGAAGCCTCAGCACTGATGACAGCCATACGTTTTCCATGGCTCTCTTTTGTTTGTCAAGAAATGTTTCTTTTTTCATAGTTTCCTAAACATGCTATCAGGAATTAATGTTTCATTTTGTCAATATACCTTTTCCAGTATCTCCCAAGGCAAAACATATGCTTGGTGATCTTTACTTTCTTTGGAGTGGAAGGAGTGGCTTATCTACATGAAGAATTAACATTTATTGATTTTTAGCTGCTGCTAAAGTGTCTGCGTTCCCACGCTCAACTCAAGTTGATCCAGACTGTATTATCCTTTCTAAAAATAATTGTGGATTCTATTTGAAACTTTATTTACTCTGTATTTACTATGTTCAGTGAAGTCATCAGGCTGCAAGACATTTTCTTTAATTTCTTTCCTGGCATTTGGTAGTTGAGTGACGCTTCTCCTGAAGCATCTAGAAGTCTGTAAGTGGGCTTCCCTTTCCGATTGTCTCCAAGTGTCCTCATAGACTTAGTATTGGAAAGACTAGAGCTTCTTTTGTGGGCTGATTTTAAACTCCAAATCACTCTCTAAAGGAACTTCTAGCATGCTTTCCATGACTAGAATAGTTTGATGTGGGCCTCTTCTACTCATCTCTGTCTTCTGGAGTAAATGTGACTATTTTATGACTTTCAGGAAATTGAGCCATTGTGCCTATCTGTCTGTCAGGATGGGCGCTGACAACAAACCAATATATCAATACTGCCCAAGTGAACCAATGATGCTATTGCAGAGCCTTTCAGGAGCATTAGTACCTCAGGCAGTTGCAGCACCAAAAGAAAGTCCCATTCTACCAGCGTTGGCAACTCATAAAAGTCAGGACCCTGGAGTCCTCGGCTCAGCTTGCAGGCAGCCTTCCTGAATTCTCCTTCCCTGCAATTTGTTTTACTGTTCCTGTAACCCTGGGAAAGAGCCGGGTGAGTCTTGTAACTTTCTAGCCCTCCTGTACCTTGGAAGTTCATTTCTCCTCCCAAGTCTCATACACCTGCCTCCTTCTTTAAGGATGGAATGTTTCAATTTGAGAAAGTAACTATTCAAAGATTTCTTTATATTTGAAGTAGACTTTTGTAAAAGGTAATATATGAGTGACTTTTTATGTAAAATTTGAAAATATGGTATTTAATAATGTATTTAAGCCGCTCATATTTATTGTGACAATTTATATCTCAACTCTCTCTATTTGTTTCTCTTTGGCCTCATCTGCACTTTTCCTTTCTCTTCTCTTCCTTTCTTCCTTTCTCTTCTTTCTTCCTTTCTCTTTAATGATCCCACTATATTTCTTTGGCTAGTTAGCTAACTATGCATCTTTGCTTTCTTTTCAGTGATTTATTTGCAGTTTATGGACCACATACCAAGGTTGCTACAGTCTACCTTCAGGTAATGTTATAAAATCCCAAGAACAATGTAAGACTCATACAACTATTGGGTCCTGTTTCTATGTCCTGATCTTAGGGTTTCCAAGTAGTTTCCTTTTGCACATTACCAATTACAAATTGCTAGTTTTACTATAGTCGATTATCATCACAGTGACCAAAATAAAGGCCGTTCTACATTAGTGACATAGGATTTTCAGTGTCCTTTATTCCTTCATATGATCCATATTCTTGGGTTGTTACACAGAATAGTTCTGATGCTATGAATTCTGGCTTTTTCTAATTTTAATAATAATAATAACATCAATAATAATAACAATAATTTTGTTTAAGAAAAAATTTCCACTGTGTAAAGAATTTCATAATAATCATCTCTTCCAGTAGTGTCACTGCATTATTCTGCCTATGTTGAGTGTGATTTTTTTTTTTAATGCACTATTACTCTTACAGTTTTCCTGAGCTTATATAAAGCTTTGTTGATTTTCTCTGCCTACTTCTAATATTTTCTTTTCTTTTCTATTGGATAGTTTCTTAAGCAATTTGGTTTGGAAGGAACAGTATCATTATGCTTCTGTGGTCAAAAGGTATGCTCTTCATCTTGTAGCTCCAGAGTGTGCCTTTCCTTATATTTGGAAACATCTGTAGAATATTTTTCAGTGGAGCGATTTGTTTCTTGTGAGGTGTAGACATTCTCCAGTTACGTCACATAAATCTTTCTCATACAGAAAACAAATGGAGTTGGGTTCAAATCTAATCTCTGCCACTGACTAGCTAGTATACACCCTCATAAAACTTTATTTCCCCATTTCTGTAAAGAATACCCGAGAATCCCACACAACGCACTAAGAATCATTGTCTGTATAAAATGTTCAGTAAGGATTAGAAAAATTTGTCTCCAGAAATGAAGTCTCTTTCCTGTCATCAGAAAGCCCAATAGAAAGTAATTCATGAAACTTTACAAAAGTATACATTGATTTATTCAGACTAATCTGTCAGAATATTTGATCTATAGTTTTAAAAGTTAATTGCAATGCTGTACTTTTGCCTTCCAGGATATGCCATTTCCGTATTCATTAAGAGTTCTTTTTTTTTTTTTTTTTTTAATAATTTTGTGCTCAGACAAAGAGGACAAGACCACTGCTGGCAGCTAACAGCTGATTAAGAGCCAGCATGTATTTTGGAAGTCTTTTTTTCTGGGGGAAAGATGCCAGCAAGATGCCAATCGCAAAGGCTACTAATTACAATGGCTTTGTGCTTTTTAAATAATGGAGGGGACTAACGAGGAAAGCTGCTCAAGATGTAATTCACTGTGAAGACTTCAGGTTGAAAGTTTTGGAATTTTTCCATGGCAACCAATGAAGAACTATAGAGAGATAGCGACCGATTACCAGGTCCTTTGCTTTTCTCTAGATTGGACCATGTTGTTTAACTAGGAAAATGCTTACAGCCCTTCTGGTTAAATTTCAACAACACCAAGCTCTTAGCCAGCGCTTTCTTTTGCAAGAAACTTGCCTGTTGCTTTGATCAAACCATTTAAAATTACTCAGCAAGACAGTTTTGCCTTACCGAAGGTGATCCAGAAGTTAGCATTAATTGTCAACTTGACACCACCTAGACTCCCCTGGGTACAGTCTCCTTGAAGGGCTGTCTCCATAGAATCAGCTTCTGGGAACTGTTTTCATCGATTCATGTAAGAAGACACTCTCCACTGTGGGCAGTACCGTTCCTGTAGTGGACGTAAATATGTTTTTGTTT
>NW_026131936.1:0-39010 GCF_903995435.1 Acomys russatus
TGTGGGCTATGGATATACACAGTACATGTACATACAATCATGCAGGCAAAATAAAAAATAAGTTAAAATTTTATGTGTTAAAAATAAATCCTTTTTTAAAAAGACTCATGTACTATAAAGGAAAGAAACAGATTAGACATAAAGTTAAAATTTTATTTTCACCAAATGGCACCACTAAGAAAAAGAAAAGACAAATTATTGACTAGAAGTAGCTACTTATAGCATACATATGAGACACACACACATACAAAAAAAAAAGCCTGTGACCAGCATATGTAAATAACTTAAACAAACCATCAATAAAAATATAAAAGGGCTCTGTTTAAAATGTACAAAATGAAGGGCCTCCCATTTTCTGAGGATGATGGGGGAGGCGAGGGAAGAGGGGAGGACTGGAAGGAGAAGAAGGAGGAAAAGCTGAAATAGGAATGTAAAGTGAATTAATAACTTAATTAAAAAATGTAAGGGCCTGAAGACATGGCTCAGAGGTTAAGAGCACCGTCTGCTCTTCCAAAGGTCCTGAGTTCAATTCCTAGCAACCACATGGTGGCTCACAACCATCTATAATGAGATCTGGTATACACTTATACTTAATATACTTAATAAATAAATAAATCTTTCAAAATTTAAAAAACATAAAATAATAAACTGTACAAAATGCATGTAGACACTTCTAAGTAGATACACAACAATGGACAATGGGTATATTCAACATAAAGGAAATACAAATTAAAACCACAATGAAATATTACTTTATTCCCACTAGAATGATAAAAATTAAAATGACTAGCCAAATGCTGACAAACATGTGTTTTAACACAGCTCTCAAACACTATTGGTCTGTGTGTAAGTGGCACAGCTGTATTGAATGACTGTGACAGTTGTTCAGTTTTGTAGAAACAACCCATCAGTCACAACTGATTTTTGCCGCCAGTCTATAAGAACTGTGCGGCCCTGCGTCATCTCACCAACTTCCCTCTGTTTTCTGTTGCTGGCCACTCTGATATAATGGCACCTATGAGTAACTTAGAGCTGTGTTTTCAGTGACTGTGTCTTAAAGGATTGTAGGAAATCTCATTGTTTGATCTGGAAAGACATAGGGTACCATTTACACTACCCCATCCTTGATATTTTACAGATGAATGAAGTGGTTTGCCTACAGTTTCCCATCTAATTAAGAGCAGAGTCCGATCTGCCAACTCTCATCCCAGGGTTTCTCCTCCCCTTTCACAGCAGGGGAGACTTCTATGTAGTTAAAAGCTCAGGCCTTTTGCTGAGACAGACTCAGCTAGCTTCTAATTTAGCCGTATTTCCCGGACCGCCCCGCCACGTGGCTAGTTCTTTACCTCTCTCTGTTCCACTCCCTTCCATGTCTGTCTTGAATCTCTTCCACTTCTGCTTTCATCCTCCCAGTTGCTGTGTCTGGAAGTCCCACCCTTGTACTTCCTGCCCCAGCTATTGGCTGTCAGATCTTTATGATAGCCAATCAGCAGTAAGAAAACGCCAGCCCAGCTCTTAGGTTGCCTTTAGGCAATGAGGACTGTTAAAAAACAGGAAGCTTGTGATGAGCCATAGAAACAGCAGTACCAAGATTCTGCCAGCACTTAGCTCTCTGCCAGTACAGAATTAACAACTGAAAATACAGAGACACACCTCCATAAAAAGAAGAGGTCACCCTTCACCTCGCGGGCTCTCCAGTCTGAGCCGGAAGGAGAGATCCTCAGAGGGGCAGATGAACGTGAACCCCTGGCATTTGCATATAACCCTTCATCCCTAAATGCGACTCTTCCAGATCTCTGTCGTGGCGATTGCTTGCTGTGTTTCAGAGGAGAGAAATTTTAAAGCTGAAAAAGGAAATAAATGTCAGCAAGCTTCCTGCTGGCTCCCCTGAGAGATGCCTGATCCGGGAGGCAGGTGCTGAGTGGGCTATCTAAGGCTGTGCCAAGTTGTCCCAGGCGGGCAGGCATGAGAAGGAAGCAGCCTTCCGCAGCTTCATGACAAAGTCTGGTGGGCCCCCTATCCATTGCTCCTGGCGTTACGCAGCCGTAGGCCTGGAAGCTGGCACCCCAGAAGCTGATCTGGTTGTCGCGAAGTCCCCTGTTGTCTTCTGCTCTGTCTCAACCTTTCTTCTATCTTAACTCTAGTCAACCACTGCTGAAACTAGTGGCAGGGCGGAAATTTAAATAAGAGCCTTTTTCTTTGAGAGTTAGGCATTCAAGAAGAGGGAGATGTCAGATGTCTATCCCGGACCAAGGAATGTGCCCCTCAGCTGGCGACACAGAGCCAGAAGTAATAGGAAAGTGGCTGAGGGCAGCTCATCTGCAATAAGATGAATGATGGAAACCTGAGCCCAGGTCCAACCAGGGAGAAGAGCAGGGCTGTCACAAGACTCCCTGCAGCTTAGAGCATCCTGTAAGATGACCCAGCAGGAAACTGCCTTTGGCAGCTCACATCTCTTCATAGCACATGGAAGTTTAGGGTCCAAGTCTATGTTTGTTCATTCGTTATCCATTCCCCCACATGAGCAAGCAACCCAGGGCAGCACCTGAGAGTCAGCAGGCACCCAGGAGAAAGCCACCCGGGGAGACTGTTAGGTGAACAAGTGATTCTCATGAAATACCCTCATTTCCAGAGAGGCAAAAGCTTGTATTGTACAAAGGGCAGATTAATGGAGATTCCTAAATTGCACCCTGAGTTTTTTCAGGCACAAGGTCACACTCCGGAATACCCAACCAGCTAGGCTCAGTCACCTGTCCCAGTCCACCAATGAAAGAGACTGGTAATGGTGCAAGATAAGAGGAAGAATTATTCAATGTGGGAAGAGGGACAGGTAAAGGAATCAAGTGACCCCAAGTCCACCTTCAATCCAGGTGCTGATGTAAGCTGTAGGTTTAAATGCAAGAAGATGTGAAGGGTGGGTCAAGAAGTACATGTGATCAAGCAATCCTAGTCAAATTAGTTGATGCTCGCTGTCCTCAGGCTATAAGGTTGTCTGAGGAAATTCGCATTGCTTGACAGGACAACCCGCTTCCAGAAGATGATTGCTTCTGTCCCAGAGAGCAGACCTTTCTTCTGGACCACTTTTCTCATCCTGAGCTGTTCTGACCTGCAAGGTTTTGTTTTTCCCAGAATCTAAAGTGGCCTCAAGTTTAGGACAATGATATATTTTTGTGCCTGCAGCTTTGGAGAGAGATACATGAGGTCTGACAGACACTCTTTGAGTGATTAACATGGCAACCGAAATAAAGGACAGTGCAAATGGAAGGCAGAGATGCCAGGCTTAAGTGCTTCGCTTAGGCAACTTATGGACCCACGTAGGAAGGTCAACAGCTCCTAGAAAAACCTAAGTATCTCTCAGAATCCCACTGACAAGAACCCCACAATGTCATTAGTGACAACAGGCAAAGTTCATAAAGATTTCTAATCATGTTCAAGTGCCTTCACGTGCATTAGTTGAACCTCACAAATACCAACTTCACCTTTTATTATCATTTTTTAAAACTTTTTATTGAATCTTTGTGAATTTCACATCATAAACACAATCCCACTCATCTCCACATCCCTTGGTATTCACCCCTGGCCTAGCAACCTTCCCACCAAAAGAAAATAAAATAGAATATATATATATCGTTATGGAAGTTGCAGTGTGTCACACAGTATACCATTCTGTTCACATATCTTTACTTGCAAATATTCATCACAATGAGCCATTGGTCTGGTTCAAGGCCTCTGGCTTCTGCTATCCTATCAATATTGAATCCTCAGTGGGTCTCCTTTTGGATATCCTGTTGTTGCCTGTCTCACGAAGATCCTGCAGCTTTGAATCTGCAGGGCCAGCCCCTTCACATGCTCCAGCAGTTCATAGATGGGGTAGATGTTGGGATGGGCCATCTCAAAGCCCTGAATCTGGGCCTGGGTGCTAGCTGAGCTGGTCAGCCCATCAGCTCTCTCATACCCACACCACCAGGGTGAGCTCTCCAGCACTGCCCTAGCCAGCTCACCCAATGCCACAGCCAGCAAGGGGCAGGGCCAGCTCTCCTGCTTTCTTGCCCTCAGGCTGGCTCACTTATTCCCATGCCATATAGGGCCAGCTCTACTGTGCTACCTAGGGGAGGGACAGGGGCTTCTCTCCCAAATGCTACAACCAGTGAGGGGCAGGGCCAGCTCTGTGAAGTCCCTGGATATCAACGTGGTCCCAGGTGGCAATCCAGATCAGGGACACCTACATGGCTTTTGGTGATAATACAAGCCATGGACATCGACACAGACCCCAGCTGCTGCGTGGCCATGGACCCAGACATGGCCCTCAGTAGTAGCACAGGCTGGGACTTCACCATGGCCTCAGCTAGCAGGGTGGCCTACTCACATCAGGCCATTCCTCTCCACCCTCACGTCTCCATTCTGCCATCTTCATAGTGCTCGAAAACTCCTTCTCTCTCCCACTTCTCCACCTCATACTTACACATTATAGTGGCTGCCACTGTGAGTAGGACACACTGGCAGGCAGGCCTCTGGGTATCTTCCTCCCACCATGTGCAGATAAACCTCTTATTATCATTTTGTTGTTGTTCTTTGTTTGTTCTGCTTTGTTTTGTTTTGTTTTTATGGGTTTTTTGAGACAGGGTTTCTCTGTGTAGCCTTGACTGTCCCAGACTCACTTTGTAGACCAAGCTGGCCTGGAACTCACAGCAATCCACCTGCCTCTGCCTCCCGAGTGCTAGGATTAAAGGCGTGGGCCACCACGCCCGGCTTTGTTCTGCTTTGTTTAAGGCAGAGTTTCTCAGTGTAGCCCTGGCTGTCCTGAAACTCACTCTGTAGCCCAGGCTGGCCTTGAACTTACAGAGGTCTGCCTGCCTCTGCCTCTGCCTCCCAAGTGCTGGGATTAAAGGCGTACATCACCACCTCTTGGTTTGTCATTGATTTTTAAGTGGAGATGGCCATAGATTCAACAAAGAGAACTGGCTTGCCCTAGTTAACTACATTATTTAAACAGGAAACACTTACACTACCCTCAAGTCCACTGTAAGTCCTGTGTTCCCACCATCATCCTAGCTGTGAATATACATCAGAAGTGAGCAGTGTTGTCCCATTTCTGCCAAAGGTAAGTAGAGACCTCAGGACATGTTTCCTTTGTTAATGGCAGCAAGGCGTGCAGTTACACCCAAACACCACATGACTGCCAACCCTTGGAGGGGAGGGTTTGAAATAAGATCAAGGAGACCTGAAGGCAATCTCACCCCTAGCAGACAAGGAAAAGGAAAGCAAAGGAGGAAAGAGTCAAAAGAGAATGGGGGAGGCATGAGGGGGAATCCCTAGCCCATGACCAAGCAGTGACATCAGATGCAAGGAGGTATACCCTGCTCTCCAGGAAAGGCAGTCAGCTAATGACCTGCCGCTCCCACCATGCACCAGCATTCACAGACGGCTTTGTCTGGAAAACCAAAGCACCAGTCATATATTGAAACCCTCCTTGTTGGTAATGATGCCAAGCTTGTGGGTTTGCATAGCTGTATCCTCTCCCAGGACTACAAAGCCTCACATGCATATTATCTAATGCTCTCTAGAACTGTGTAACAAAACACTCCCAGGGTGTTGCGTAGTGGCCGGAGAATGCTTTCAGCTGCTTTAATGCATTGCAGCCTTACCTACACCCCGCCCCCCGCCCCCTTCCTCCGGCCCACATTAACACATTTCCATTTTGATTATGTTTTGGAAACACCAACCATTTTGAAATCAGAACCTGAAAGAGCAATTATGTCCTTCTCCTCTGGCCAAACTCTTGCTTCCTTTCTGCAGCTCTGCCACAAGCATAAGCTTCTCTCCCCTGGTTTCAAAGATAGCAGAGAACTCACTTCTGCCTCCCGCATTCTCTTCAATGTTCTTCCTGATTTCCTTTCTTCCTCTCTTTCATTTTACAGACACTGACTTTCCTGAGGCCATCCATCAAGTTTTCACTGCAACAGAGAGAGCCTGACTTCACTCTTCCAGCCCCCAGCTGCAACAGAACTGATGCTAGAAAGCCAAGGGTGGTGGTCTCTTCAAGTTATATAAACTCAGAATACAGGAGTCCACATACAAAGAGGACATTGAGGGCGTCACAGTTTTAAATAATGGGTCCTCATACTAAAGACATAGCTGTGGAATTTCAGAAAAACCCATGTGTTCAAGGGAAAAGCACGCTGCTCTTAGCTCTACCTCTCTCTAGTTCAGGAGAAGGCTGGAAGGTGAATCCAACATTAAGTACCAAGAATCTTGTGACTTTGAATAAGACCTTCTCCAAGCCGTGATTTCATCCTGGATTCGCCGAAACCAAGTACTCATGTGTTCAGGGAATGACAGATGTCACACAGAAGTCCTAGAGGCCCAAAGAAGGCATTCTGTAGGGACTGGGGAGAGCACATGTGGTCTAGTTTATCTTGTTACCCTCAAAACAAGATTTGTAGTCTGTCTCTACTTCACAAGCGGAAATGTCTCAGCTGTCTCTGCAAGCTTAATGGTTACCACCTACAGAAGATTCTAGTTATCTGATGAATGAAAAGGACAGAAGTAATGAGATGGGGCTGAAGTTAAGGAAAAATAGTCTCAATACCATTAATAAGTATTGTGAGGGCAAAATTAATGCCATATTTTATATGTAATGCATATTCTATAGTTAATGCCATGGTCTGTGAGAAGCTGTCCTCCAGGTGCTTTCATTACTTCCTGTGTTCCAGGAAAGACCACGCACTGCCATAAACTAGACCTGCCAGCACTCTCCAGAAACTCCACAGGAACAATTAGATACAATTAACACCCAATGATCCTCTGAGATAAAACAACTTCCCTGGAGATTCAGCCTCCTGGACCCAACCTGCCTGAAGGTCTGCATTCCTGAGACTCACAACTTTCCCTTGAGATCCAGCCTCCACCCAGCCTGCCTGAAGGTCCACATTCCTGAGACTCACAACCCCTGCTTAGGTTTTTTTCCTTACTTCTCTGCAACCCTAACCCCCAATTACGGTTTTTCCATATAAACCCATTACCCTTGAAGCTCCGGTATCATTCTCCTATCCTGCTGCGTCAGGAAGGATGGTGATCCGAAGCTCTGAGCCAGTAATACAGGACCCTGGGCATATTGCATCGAGTCCTGGTCATCTTTTGGGGGGTCTCATGATCTGGGTAATCTTGGAATAACACTATGATGATTCTGGACCCAACTGTTTGGTTGGCACCTCTGGTGGCCCTCCCCTCCCCCCACATGGTCCAGTAAATCCCATTCCTATCTCCAACCCTGTCCCCTCAAAGGAAAACTCCCCACATTCCTGGAATTCCTGAGGACTACCCCAACTTCCTCACCTGGAGCTACCAGCTCTCCAAGCCCAGCAGGTGGTGGACACATCTTCCTATGTCATCTTTCTATAATCCTTAAAAACCCTGTCTGCCTTAGTGGAGGTGCGACTTCTTCTGACTTTGCCCCCTGAGGCTGCTGAACTTGCCTGGGAGCCTCAGTTTCTAATAAAATCTGCCATTTTTATACTTTTAATCTAGCTTGAATTGACTTTTTTTCATCAGCGGAGATAACCCATCACCAACATTGACATTTCTGTCTACAAAGGTTGAAGTGCTAATTGCAGATTCTCCTTATTTCATGTGGTTCCACATGTTACATTTTAAGTGTAAATTGTAAGCATTACTCAACTTATTGGTATGCCAAATATAACCAACAGAGATCTCAAAGATCCTAATTGAACTCCAAAGGACCTGATTCTCAGTGATGTTTAAATAACAGATCCTATATATTCTGACCTCCAAGATGTGTTTGTTCCAAAATTACACTCAAAATTACACACAAAAGTCTGAGCGCTGCCACCCAGGAAGAGATGCAACAACACACAATTAAAAAGTTCACACCACACTCTCAATTTCTACTTTTGAGTGGAGGGAAAAATTATGAGGCAAGCAACCCTTATTTCTGGCTCCAATATATCCCAACAGTGGAAGTGAAAAAAATAAGAAGGGCAAATGTACCTATGGGACTTTGCTGGATAAGATTGAAGTTTATTTCTCTGGTCATCCATTTTTGTGCTCAGTCTATGTTTGTGGGCTCCCTTTTCTCAGCTGGGTCCTCACTCCTCCTGATCTGGTAACCCCAGATCTTGTAAGGAGCATCCATATAGCCCTCAGGGGAGATTATGGCCCGACCCTTTCCTGATAAAGAACTTCTTCAACAAGCACAAGGAATTCCTGGAAGTACCCCACCCTGCGCTGAGCAGATCCTAGCCTCCAGCAGAAGCCCCTTAATTGTACCTAGAAAGCATCCCCTCACACATAGGATAATTAAGTACTGTTTTCTCCTTCTTGTGATAGGGCCCCGTGTTACCGCATGCAAATGATGTATTATAGCTCTGAATGAAGACTAAGTATCCCGGAACCTTAGCCCTACCAAATCAGACATACTCACCCTCAACACCCCTCCGCGCTGCCCAAGATTTAATAAATAAAGGCTCGTTGGCTGGCTGGGGGTGCTCAGGGTCACGCTCTTACTCCCATTCCTTTACCATTTATGCCTGGGCATGGGTAGCCGCTGCTGGATGATGCCGGTGGTCAGGCAGCCTTGGCAGAACTGCTTTTGCAGCCACTGGGGCCTGCTCTACCACTGGCCACTAGCTCAGTGCTGACCCCTAGTGAACAACTGCGGGCCTGCATCTCACCAGACTTGCCGGCAAGCTCATTTCAGACATCTGCCTGCTCCTACCGCGCTTGGCACAGCAGCTCAAACAAGGAGCTGTAACACCTGGCATCATGATGGGCTTGTGGGAGCTCCTGAGTCTCCACTGCCTTCTGAGACCCGCAGTCTCCTTCTCTAACACTCACTTTCCACCTCACCCAGAGAGACTGGGAACCTGGCCTAGCACCCAGGGGACAGGCCTTACCCTAAGGCTCTCTAGCTGCCCCTGAAAGAGAAACAGCCCCTTGGACCAGCCTGCAGGATATGGGACCCAGGCCATCCACCGGCCAGATGCAGACAGTATGTCTCTAAGATCTATTCTATGAACCTTGAACTCAGTAGGTCTTTACAATCCAAATTTGACAAGAGAGAGTAGAAAACTGACACTCTGAGTGCCCAGTATGTGTCCACCTCTGAACAGACACTGTACAGGCATTATGCCTTTGGTATCCATGACAACAGGCCTCCGTAAGTAGAACTCTGCTTTTTACAGAAAGGAAACTAGATAAGAGACAGTTTGAGGCATCAAAGCCATAATTCAAACTCCAATCCATTAGACTCTGCCACCTTTCTTCTGCTAATTGTTAAAGACAATAACAAAATTGTAAAAACATTACCAAGGTTGCCACGGGCCTTCATCCTGATATTGGGACAAAGAAATCCCATTCCTAGCTAGGCATTGGTGGTACACGCCTTTAATCTCAGCACTCGACAGGCAGAGGTAGGGAGATCTCTGTGAGATCGAGGTCAGCCTAGTCTACACAGTGAGTTCCAGGACAGCCAGGGATATACAGAGAACCCCTCTTGAAAAAAAGATCCTTTTTCTGTTTAACTCTATTCTTTCCCCATATATTCCTCGTCAATACAGGGCTCAGCACATCGCTTACTGTGAGTATAGACTCTGATTAGTTGGAGCAGATTGGCAGATGGCCTTTTCCTGATGACAATTACTAATCACGCAGTGCATGTGGGACCTAAAACAATCCGAACAAATTAAGTGTAGTCATTCCTCAAATGCTAATACTTGAGAAAATCATCTCCCCTTACTACTCTCTCCATCTCTTCTCCGCCCCCCCCCCACCCCCTCGCTCTTTACTTTCCTTTTCTTTTAGATTTCTTGCATGGAATTAAAAACTCATGACTTCCCAATTCTCACTAGTGGCTGTCTTGTAGTCTGATCCTCAACACTCTAAGATGTAAGGAAGGAAAGGCAAGAGAGAGGGAGGGGTAAATGGAAGGTAAGAAGCATAAAACCATGGAGGCTAGGAAACTTTACTTGTTTTTCAGGTAAGGAGCTGAAAACTGATAGAAAACTTTTGGCAAGCTCATGGTCCTACGACAGCAATAATGAGTCTAAGTGGAAGAATGAAAAGAGTAGATCTATTTCCCTGTGGCATGGGTTAATGTATATAATATTTTTTCCCCTGCTCATAGATGCAGAGTGCCCAAAAATAAGTACAAGTGGGAGCCAAAGATGGCGGACGGAAGAAAAACCTTGAGAGAAGAAGAGGGAGCACAGGGGCTAAGGATCCATGCCACCCTCAGGGACTCCTCATAGCCTGAAGGCTTTGCGGTCTTCCAGAGAATAAAAAAGCTATTCCCAGCCCAAAACTATTCTGGGGTAGGAGGTGGACCAGTTTTCCAACAGACACTGGCCAGAGCAGTGGCACTGTGGAGGACTTTCCTGACACACTGGTGGACTGAAAGTTAAAGAGCAAGGGAAGAAATAGAATGAGAGAGAGGAGGCCTCATCTGTGAGCCCAGGTGAGGCACCCTGAAGAAACTGGAAAGCCTGCGTTTTCAAGGCTGAAGAGCTGCCTTGAGTGGTTAAGTGACCTTCCTACTCTTCCGAGGACTCAGGTCCGTTCCCTGATATGGATCAGATGGCTCACGACCACCCGAAACTCCAGCTCCAGGGACTTCAACACTCTCTTCTGGCACCTGAGTGCAACCCACACATGTGTGGCATACAGTCACCCAGATATATGGGCACCTACACACACACGCACACACACACACACACACACACACACACTTATATTTCAAAATTAAAAATAAAACTCTGAATTTTCTACAATCAGTTTTTGATGACTGTGTGGCTGTAGCTGAATTCCTGCTTCATTTTAGTTACTTTATTTTGTAATGAAGGTCTCATACAGCTGGAAGCTCCCTGAGGGCTTAAATGCCAGACTAAAATACCTGACTACTCCCAAAGCACACCCCACTCCCAACAGGCATCCAATAGGATGGTTTGAACATCTCCTCCAAAATTCACACTCAAGGGTAACCCCTCCACCTGACCGTGTAGAACTGGCGAAGACTAGGAAGTGACTAGGTCATGAGAGCAGAGCCTTG
Source organism: Acomys russatus (assembly GCF_903995435.1). Lineage (NCBI taxonomy): Eukaryota > Metazoa > Chordata > Mammalia > Rodentia > Muridae > Acomys > Acomys russatus. The sequence goes on from NW_026131936.1 coordinate 11,063, forward strand.
GTGAAAGGTAATAGGCATGGGCTCATTACCAAGGGCTTGGGTTCTTCCCTGTCTCTGGTGACTATGCATCCCGCTGCCATCTGCCAAGGAGTGGTGTAGAAATTAAGCTGCCTCCGGATGCTAAGCAGAGGCCAGCACACAAGCTCGTGAACTTCCCGCCCTCCAGATCTGTGAATGAAATAATTTTCTCTTTGTAAATTTTCCATTATAAAAAAATAGACTAAGACATCACACAGCTTTTAAACTGGACATGTACTAGACCAACTGTCTTCTCAGTCTACAGCAAAATGTTCAACAGGAACCAAGAAAATCAAAGATGAGGCATTTGCTAAGCTTCCAGTGAGACACTAGAGTCAAATTATTATCCTTTTTGAAAGGAAGGTATCTCCAGAGAAGAGACCTGAGCTAGGAGAACAGGAGGGTGGTGGACAGTGTCAAGGTGGAGGCAAAAGTCTGCAGTTCACTGAGTACCGTACAGCAGATGTCAACCCTTGCTTATTTTGGGAAACTGCCAAGTACCTAGTAAGCAAAAGAAAGGCTAGTTCAGAGGCCTCTTAAAAATAATTAGCCAGGGGACAATTAAAGGCCTTAAATGAACAATTAGCCCAATTGGCAAAGAGTTATAAATCCTCCCTTGATCAAAACAGTTAGCTGGAATTATCTGCCTTCAGAGGCAAATTACTCTTTGTGAAATCAGTAGATATGGGCATTAGGGTGATGAAGGGCTACAAGGAAAAAGGTCAATCAGGCACTTATTCAGAAAGAAGAGACCTAAATTCTTTACTCAGAGCCACAGTAATTAAATCAACAATGCAACTAACCAACACAGGTGTCCTTGGCCATTATTTGGATATAACAGGGTACTCTGCCCTATAATCTTGGAGCAGACACGTTGTATACCAAGTCAGGCCAAGTAAAATACTGACCAAGAAGTCTACTGTGGTCACCAGATTCAGTCCCTGGAAAGAGTACTATGATGGAGGTATCTGATGCTGCCAAATCTTAATTTTTCTACATTGATTTACTGTGCAGCAAACTGCATTGCTTAAACACATATTCATACAAGTATACGACGTGCTTTGAGCATGTTGTTCCCACCTTGTCCACTCTTCTCTTTCTTATCTTTGGTCCCTCTTCAGACTTATCCTCAGTCCCTTCATTGTTATTGTTTTGGGTTATTTTGGTTTTGGGGTGATGTGTGTACATGCAGGCATGCAGGCACATCTGTCTATTGTGTGTGTGTGTGTGTGTGTGTGTGTGTGTGTGTGTGTGTGTGTACATGTATGCACTCACATTCATTCCTTTGTAGGCAGGTGTGTAAGCACATGCATGTCAAAGCCAAAAATCAACCTCAGGATGTCAGTCCTCAATTGTGATTTACCTTGCCTTTAAAAACAAGGTCTCTCATTGGTCTAGACCTCACCAAGTAAGCAAAACTATCTTGGCCAGTGTGACACCCCACCCTAGCACCCCTCACCCCAAGCTATTAAGTCTCTGGGGGCTGACCAGAGCATGGTCCCATGGTCCTGAGCCAGGAGGGCATGGATGATTCACATGACAGGATTTCCTTCTTTCTGGAAAACACTACCACTGTGTTTTGGAGCTCTCAGTATGATCTTTTGGTCACTGTGCAGTCACTGCTGTTCCACGGATCAGACACAGTGTGCGATCGATGCCATCTTGGATGATCTCGGCTTGGGTATTTCTAATACATTGTGCTAAGTGTTTCCTCCCAGTCAGGCCACTCTTGGAAGTGAACATTTCTGTGTAGCTCTGGAACACAATCATCCTCAGAATGCATTGAGGTCCTCATCTTTCGAACCCCGCAGACCCATGCCTGCCTCGCAGGTGGCTGTCTGAGACATTTTTATTTGCCATCCATGAAGAAGTGGAAGTTGCTGACATATAGTAAGTATGAACTAAGGACAGTGCTGAAATCCATAGATTGCAAAGATGGTTCCTACAACAACCCAGCATCTCAGTAATGGCACTGTCAAAAAGCTTTCATGGGAATGTGTTAGTTTCACTCTTGAATGTGCTCTAAATATCAAAAGAAAGGCTTTCATTGACAAATTAATTCCACTAGCATGGAAAATAGATTTGGTTGTTTGGTTTTGAGACACCACCTCTATCCCAAGCTGGTCTCAAACTGCCTATGAAGCTGAGAATTGCCCTGAACTTCTGATCCTCCTGCCTCCAACTCCCAAATCCTGGGATTAGAGACATGCACCACGGTCTTAGTTTGAGTTACTATAACTAGGATAAAACACCATGGCTAAAGAAAGTTGGGAAAGAAATTGTTTATTTAGCTTACACTTCCACATCACAGTTCATCATCAAAGGAAGACAGGATAGGAACTCACATAAGGCAGGAAGCTGGAGGCAGGGGCTGATGCAGGGGCCATGGAAGAATGCTGCTTACTGACTTGCTCCCCTTGGCTTGATCAGCCTACTTTCTTATAGAACTCAGGAACAGCAGCCCAGGGATGGCACCACCCACAATGAACTGGGCTTTCCCCATCAATCACTAATTAAGAAAATGTTTTACAGCCATGTCATGAAGGCATTTTCTCATTTTCTCAATAAGGTTCCTTCTTTTCAAATAACTCCAGCTTGTGTTAAGGTGACATAAAACTAGACAAGATAATTGACTGCTTGTCAACTTGACACACAAAGATATGATTGTTAATCCATGACGTTTTATTTTTTATTCATACCCCAAATCACACATTAACATCAACATCACAATATAAATATTTTACGAACTTCAAAAGTTCCACAGTCTTTAAAAATTCAAACACTTTAAAATTCAGTCTATTCTAAAACCTAAAATCTTTCTCAAAAGTCGGTTGCTCATCTGTGGGCTCTTGTAAATCAGAAGTAAATTAAATGTTTTCTTACTTCAAGAGGGAAGAACAAGGGCACAGTCACAAGCTGAACAAAGCAAAACCAAACTCCAACAGTGTAAATAACTCAACAACCTATGTCTGGGATTCACTGATGATCTTCTCAGCTCCTCCAAAGGGCTTGCACCATGTCTCTGGATCTGCCCTCTCACACACACACACACACACACACACACACACACACACACACAGCTTGTCTTCTAGGATCCACTGACTGACTCCACTCCACGGTGGCTGCTGCTCTTGGTTTTTATCCATCCCTAGAGCTGTAAATGTTGCTGAAATTGAGTAATCAAATAATAGTTGCTGAGAAATGTCTTTGATGTTAAGTTTTAAAATCCTAGTTTGAGAGCTAGAATTGACCCCATTGGTAAAATTCCTGTTGCATAAGCATAAGAGCCTCAGTTCAGATCCCAAGTACTATCATAAAAGCTGGGCAGACAGAACACATCTGTAGCACTGAGCCAGAATAAGTAGGGATAGAGAAAGAGGAACACTCCTCCATTGCTGGTGGGAGTGCAAACTTGTACAACCACTTTGGAAATCAATCTGGAGGTTTCTCACAAAATTGGGAGTAGCTCCACCTCGAGACCCAGATATACCACTCCTGAGCATATACCCAAAAGATGCTCCATGATACAACAAGGACATTTGCTCAACTATGTTCATAACAGCTTTATTCACAATAGCCAGAATCTGGATACAGCCTAGTTGCCTCTCAGCTGAAGAATGGATAAAGAAACTGTGGTACATTTACACAATGGAATACTACTTAGATATTAAAAACAACGAAATCATGAAATTTTCAGGCAAATAGATGGAACTAGAAAATATCATCCTGAGTGAAGTAACCCAGGCTCAGAAAAACACACATGATATGTTCTCACTTCTAAGTGGATAGTAGCCCCATAATACAGGATAACCATCCTACAATTCATAGACACAAAGGAGCCAAGGAGGACCCAAGGGAGGATGATTGAATCTCACTCAAAAGGGGAAATAAAATAGACATCTGAAGTAGACAGAGGGAGGGAAGTGGGTGGAAGACAGGGTGGAGACAGAAATGGGGTGGGAAATCAGGTATTCAAAGGGGGAAAGACTGGGGGAGAGAAAGGAAATCAGTGGGAGGACATCTCTGGGAGGACAGGAGAGGCTCTCAGGAACCTATGGGGGTGACCCTACCTGAGACTCCTAGCAATGGGGAATATGGAGCCTGAAGCCACCACCTCCTGCAGCCAGGGGGACCTTCCAGTGTAAGGAGGGGGACACCAACGCACCCAGAAAACCTTCAACCCAAAATTTGTCTTACCTACAAGGATAAAGATGGAGCAGAGATTGAGGGAATGGCAAACCAATGACTGGCCCAACCTGAGACCCACCCCATGGGAGAAAGCCAACCCCTGACACTATTAATGATATTCTGCTATACTTGCAGACAGGACCTTAGCATAACTGTCTTCTGAAAGGCTTTATCCAGCACCTGATGGAAACATGGAAAAAGCCACAGCCAAGCAAAGGGGGAGCTTAGGGAGTCTTGTGGAAGAGTAGGAGGAAGGATAGAGCTGAAGGGGTCAAGGACACCACAAGAAGACCTATGGAATCAACTAACCTGGGCCCATGGGGTCGCGTAGAGACTGAACCAACAACCAAAGACCATGCAAGGGCTGGACCTAGACCCCCACATTTATGTAGCAGATATGTTGCTTCTTCATCATGTGAGTCCCCTAAAAATGGGAGGAGAGGCTGTCTCTGTTGCCTGCCTTTGGATCCCATTCCCCTAGCTGGGCTGTCTTGTCTGGGTCAGTGGGAAAGGATGCACTTAATCCTGCTGCGACTTGAAATGCCAAGGTGGGTTGGAACCCTTTGGGACCTCTCCTTCTCAGAGAAAGAGAGTGTGGTGTGAGGGTGGGACTTGGAGGAGAGCAGAGAAGGGCTAGAATCAGTCTATAAAGTGATTACATACATACATAAATACATACATATATACAACATACATGCATAGTAAAAATAAAATAAAATAACCCTATCTCAAAAAACAGAGTAGAGACAATGTAGAAAGCACCAATACCAGCCTCTGACTTTCACACACACAACACACACACACACATACATACATACATACATACATACATAGAGAGAGAGAGAGAGACTCATAGAGACCACACCAAAAAAAACTGACACTTTTTGTCTTTTCCTTAAAGCAAATCCATCAGAATTTTCTTTCTTCTTTCCCTTTAATAAACAAAACAACCACTTTGTCTCTTTGCCCAAAGCTTCGGTAGCGGGGGTTGTAGGTGCATATTTTATTCCTGAGCATTCGGCATTTATTACCTGAGGGACTCTTTTGCCAAGAGAGCACATATTAAACCCGTTAGCGGAAGTGTGGAGATTATATATGTTAATTTACACTGACAAACTCACTCCTCAGTGCCTGCAGAGACAGTAGCTAAAGACAAGGCCTCCCTTGTATTATCAAAATCACAGAAACAGGAAAGCTAAACCCCTCCCATGGGGACATAAAAACATAGGCTACATGATTCAGTGAGGGTTTCTGTGAGAAATGGCAGCTTCCTAGGGGGAAAAAAATACTTACCAAGAATATTGTAACCTTCATATATTCCCCCCTCTGGCTAGATTTCTCTAGAAATTAATTAATTAATTAATTAATGTCCTTAAAAGCCTACACTGTCCTTGTCCAGGTGTTAATTGGAGTCTGGTCGTTGTTGTTTGTCTGTGCTGTAAAAATCCTTCCCATCCCTGAACACTAGGAAATAACAACAATAGGACAATTGTTGGCATGTGGCAGAGCCCTGGGTTCACCATGCCACCAACTCTGTGACCTCAATGAGTCCCCTAACACTCTCACCCAGGTTCTGTGAAACACTGGGCCCAGGAAGTCAGTTTGGGTCAATTTAAATGTCTATTACAGCTGCTTCTAAGACAGCTTCATGGTTCCAAAATCTGAGCAAAAATTGCATGCATCCTCTCCCCCCTGCCCTTGATTTCCACTAAACTGAACACCTAGCATTGGGTGTGGTACATGGGTAAAAAGTTTATATTTGCCAAAGATCACTGTACACAAAGGTTCTCTTATTACAGAATGCAGTACTGTCCTTTGCTAAATGCACGCGATCACGTGCCATTATCACAGCACTGCAAGAAGCAGTTCCACCACCCAGAAACCTTCCCACCTTTTCATCTCTTCACAGCGTGTGGCACTGGTGCTTCTGCTGCCCACACAGCTTTCCTTGTGGAAAATGGCTGTCATTGGGTTTGTATTCTGTGTGGCCTTTTCAGACTGGCTATTTCTTGTTAGCAGTCTGCACTTGGGTTCTTCTATGCTTGTGCATGCTTTTATAGCTCACTTTTACCATTGAATAATATTCTGTTGTATTAGAATGCTTGATTCGTTCATCTATTCACCCATGATGAGCATGAACTTTGCGGTGCCCTGATGACTAGGATACTCCATGTGTTTTCATGCACACGTTTGTCAAGTGTCTTTTCTGTAATGAAGTATCCATTCAACTGATTTCATTTTTAAGGAAATTTTTTTTAGATTTTTGTAAACAAACCGTTATCCTAAACACGCTTTTTATTGCAAGTCTGCAGGGCTGTCATTTTTATTCTCTTGCATGAATGATTTTATTTTTCAGAACATACAATCCTAATGTTAATGAAACTCAACTGAGTCGTTTTTCTTCCCTGCATCATGATTCCATCTATACAGATCAAGAATCATTGCCAAACTTGAAGTTGCCTAGAGTTCCTCCTCAGTTGCTTCCTAGATGGTTTATAGATTAGGGATAATCCATTTTAGCTCAATTTTGTGAGAAGCGGAATGAGTTTTGCGCATACATGTGCTGCTGATTCAACACCATCTCTTGACATCTTTATCCTCTGTTGCCTCTGTTCTTTGTCAAAGACAAGCTGGCCATAGGCAGCGTCAGTATCTGCTCCTAGATTCTCTGTTCTGATGTGTAGCTATCCTTTCACCTGCTTCTCCTTATCTTCAGAGTAAAAAAATTAAATAATACGTTCGTCTTCTGACTTTTTTCTTTTCAACATCACGTATGATGTTCTGGATCCTTTGACTTCTTCACACCCACATGTAATTTGTAAGGATTTTTTTATTGAGGTTATCTGTAGCTATAGATAATGTGGGATAAACTATCAATGATGAGGCTCCTTGTATGAAAGACAAAGGCTTCCTATGTTGCAAACCAATAAAATTTCTCTTCAGAAACCACATGATCAAGAAGGGAGTGGTACACAAAAGGTGGGTAAGAAACCCACATACCAAAAGCAACCTACAGATTCAATGCAATCTCCACCAAAATCCAACACAGTTCCTTACAGACCTTGAAAGAACAATACTCAGACTCATGCCAAAAATAAAACCTGGATAGCTAAAACAATCTGTACAATAAAAGAAATCCCAGAGATATCACCATCCCTGATTTCAAGCGCTACTACAGAGCTATAGTATTAAAAACTACACAGTATTAGCATAAAAACAGACAGGTGGAAAAATGGAATAGAATTGAAGACCCACATACTTATGGACATATGATTTTTGATAAAGAATCTAAAAATATACAATGGAAAAAAGAATCTTTAACAAATGGTGCTGATCTAATTGAATGTTGGCATGTAGAAGAGTGCAAATAGGTCCACAATTATCACCCTGCACAAAACTCAAGTCCAGATGGATCAAAGACTTCAACATAAAACTAGATACACTGAACCTCATAGAAGAAAGTGAGGGATTGCCTTGAATGCAATGGCACAAGAGACATCTTCCTGAACAGAATACCAATTTCACAGGCACTAAGACTGACAGTTAATAAGTGGGACCTCATGAAACTGAGAAGTTTCTGTAAGGCAAAAGGCACCATCAATAGGACAAAATGGCAGCCTAAAGAATGGGAAAATACTTTCACCAACTCCACATCTGACAGAAATCTAATATCCAAAATATACAAAGAAATCAAGAAACTAGACATCAACAAACCAAATAATCCAATTTTTTAAATGAGGTACAGAGCTAAACAGCATTATCAACAGAGGAATCTCAGAATATTAGGAATTGATGTACCTCAAGACTCAACTATACCACTCCTAGGCATATACTCAAAGGACACGCCATCCATCCTACCACAAATTCACCTGCTCAACTATGTTCTTAGCAGCTTTGTTCATAATAGCCAGAAACTGGAGACAAGCTGAATGTCCCTCAACCAAAGAATGGATTTGTAAAACTGTGATACATTTAGAGAATAGAGTATTACACAGCTCTTTAAAAAATAACATCATAAAAAAATAAATAAATAAATAAATAAAAATAACATCATGAAATTTGCAGACAGCCGGGAGTGGTTGTACATGCATTTAATCCTATCACTCAGGGAGGCAAAGGCAAGTAAATATCTGTGAATTCAAGGCCATCTTGATCTAAAAAGTGAGTCCTGGACAGCCAAGGCTACACAGAGAAACTCTGTCTTGAATGAAAACAAAACAAAACAGAAAAGAAGTTTGCAGGCAATTGGATGGAACTAGGAAAAAAATCATCATCCTATATGAGGTTACCCAGACCCAGAAAGTGGAATGGACTCACTTATAAATGGAGATTAGCTGTTAAGTAAAGGATAAAGCCTCAGTTGGGTATGCAAGGACCTCTGTTCTTGTGGACTGTGTACAGTTACCCTTGTTCTGTCAAATGCTGATTTCTCTACCCCACTATCTGGTTTCAATGCAGACATTGAATTGTGATGTTTATTCTAAGTACCTCTTGTCTCAAATTTGTGTGAAAATGTCATTGTTTGTTCTTTGTATTGCCAATAAGGCCTAAGTAGCCAATGCTGAGCAATAACAAAGAATAGAGTGAGACACCCTGGTCCAGTGAGGGGAGGAGAAAAAACAGGAAGGACAGGAGGGATGCACTGGAGAGGACAGGGAAGCACCAAGAAGAATGAGCCAGACCTAGGATATGAGTAAAAAGCAAGTATAATTTGGGAATTCTGAATGGGAAGGAACTATAATAGCTTGGAGGTTTAAGATGGAATAATTATTCCATAGCATTGTGCTATAGGCTAATTAAATAGATGTTAGTCTCTTTGTAAGGTTAAATTTAACCAGGGTAAATACCTGGTTAATGTGTAACTGCTGATTATACTAAAATCATAAAGCAATATTAAATATTAATAATCATTTCAACAGACCTCTCTGGGAGAGGGAAATAGAATAGCTTTCCAGTCCACTAGTGGACTATGGGGCCGCAGTAAGTAGAGATGTGAACAGAAGGGATCAAGAGGGGATGTGGAGGAAGAGAGTACTGGGAGAGACAACTGAAAATGAAGGGAATTTCAAGAGTGATGTAGAAGCCTAGTGCAATAGAAACTCCCTAGAATCTATGAAATCTATGAGAGTGATCCTAGAGAAGACTCCTAGTAATGGGGAAAGGGAGCTTGAACTTGTCATCTTCCATAATTAGGCAAGACTTCCAATGGTGGGACTGGGACACCAACCCAGACACAAAACATTCAACGTACAGTTTGTCCTGCCTACAAGTCAGGCAGGGTAACTGTGGCACAGAACTTGTGGGAGTGGCCAGCTTGACTGGTCCAACTTGAGGTCCATGCCTGACACTGCCTAGATAGCCAGGAATCAGAGGCTGGATAGCCCAGAACATGCAGTTGGGGGAGGGGGCAGGGAAAGTCAATGAAATAATTCCTAATAATATTCAGCTACAGTCATAGATGGGTGTCTAGCCTGGTTGTCATCAGAAAATATTCATCTAGCAGCTGATGGGAGTGAATACACAGAACTACAGCCAAACATTAGTTGGAGCTCAGGGAATCCCATGGAAGACAGGAAAGAAGGATTGTAAAAGCCAGAGGGGTAGAGGACACCACACACTGGACTTTAAACACCAGCATTAAAATCTTAACAGCTCAAAAGTAAATTTTTCAAAGATCCTCAGTGAAAAGGTATATGCCCTCAAAGTTTGGGGTATGGAGGATGTGAAGTTAACGTGTATGTGTGTGTGTGTGTGTGTGTGTGTGTGTGTGTGTGTGTGTGTGTGTGTGTTTGAATATTCATTCAAGTGCCCACAGAGGCCAAAGAGAACACTAGATCCCGTGGAGTTGAAGTTTCATGGGTACTGGGAACCAAACTTGGGTCCTTGGCAAGGGCAGTGCACATTCTTAACCACTGAGCCAACTCTCCAGGCCCAAATTCAAAGTTCCATATACAATCAAAGTATTTTACATACATAACATTATCCTCAAATGCTCATTTTGAAAATCCTATCAGAGTTTTACCAAATTAAGAGAGGGCTGCAAAAAATATGACCAAATTCAATGTCAGAATTGACTATAGTTATTTATAAATATAAGGGCAAAAACGAGATAAAAACAAGGTTTAAAAATAGCATACACAAGATATCCAAGCACCTGTCCTGGCCCCAAGGTGGGCACCACTATGATAAGGGAATATGGGATGGAGATATACAAAAGATGGAATATGCAGTGGAGAGATGGGAGAGAAAGCAAAGCTGAGCAGTTCACATACTGTGAAGAGAGGTAGAACTGGAGACATGATACCAGTGGGCAGTAGGTGGATATAAGGAGCCTGTGAAACCACCTAAGGTGGCAGTGATGTCTTAACCCAAGCTACCACCAAGGACCATGTGGAGTCCATGGTCTTGCTGCATCTGGGGTCTGCTTTGATGTCTATGGCCTAAGTTACCACCAAAAGATGTGCAGATGTCTATGGTCTGGGCTGCCAAGACTATGTGGATGTCTAAGGACCCTGCTGGGGAGTGGAGGAGACAGGAGACACCACCACATGGGAAATAACATACTGGTCTGAGTGGCCTGCACTGCCACCTGTGGCCATGGTGACATCTGGGCCCATGCTGCCACAAGAGCCATGTTTGAGTCGGTGATCCTATTACAGCCAAGGCCTTTGTTGATGTCCAAGGCCTGCATTACCACTAAAGCCATGAGATGTCCCTAGTCTAGGCTGCTGCCTGAGGCTATGTTAATATCCTATGAGTCCTGTGCTAAGCTTGCCTCACACTTACCCTATGGCAAGATAGCTAGCAGCCCTCAGTTTGGCAGCACAGGAAATCTGGCTCTGGTGGCATGGGTTCAGGAGAGCTGACCATACCCTCACCAGCTGCTGCACTCTGAAAAGGGGCCCTGCATCTCACCTGGGCAGAACAGTAGAGTTGGTCCTGGTAGAGGTGGTGGGCACAGGTGAGCAGGCTCTGAGCAGGTGAATGCAAAGAGCCATACCCACCCCTCATCTCCTGTGCACAGAAAAGACGCCACCTCCACCCTCTGCAGAGTGATCTTGCTCCAAGAATATGAGAGTGGGCGAGCTGGCCCTGCCCCTCATCTGGGCAAAGCAGGAGAGCTGGTGGGCTGACCAACTCAGCTTCTACCCAGGCCCAGACTCAGGGCTCTGAGCTGGCCCACCCCAACACCCACCCCATCTGTGAACTGCTGAAGCACGTAAAGGGGCCAGTCCTGCAGATCCACAGCTGCAGGATCTCTGACACAAGGCAACGACAGAATATCTGAGAGCAATCCCAGAGAGTGTAGCAGAAACCAGAGGCCTTGAGTCACATTTGCAAGTAAATTGAGCAAAGGGGTATACTGTGTGAAATACCATGACACACTGCACTTTCCACGGTGAGATGTGTTGTTGTTGTTTATTTTGCCTTCTTTTCTTTGGAGGGGGAGGCTGCCCTTAAGGGCAGATGTGAAGGGACAGGGACATGAGTGGGATTGGGATGCATGAAGTAAAATTCACAAAGACTCACCAAAAATAATTTTTAAATAGCATACAAAGTTTATATATTCTGAAAAGATAGAAATAGCTCAGTCTTTTTAAATGAAAGGAAAATGGGGACAGAGAAGGTAAAATGGAGTAAGCTCACCGATTGCCACATTGGGCTGACAAAACAAAGAGATTCACATGTTTTGTAGGATAAAAAGTATAGGAGGTGGTAGTTATTACAGCAAAAAACACAGACCCAGGCTGGGGAGATGGCTCAGGGAAAAAAGTGCCTGCTGCACAAGTTTGTGAACCTGCACTCAGGTTCCCAGAAACCACAGATATGCTAAGTAGGGATGACAGCTCACCCAAAACTCCAGCATTTAGGAGACAAGATCACCAAAGCAAGATGGCAAGGTCTAGGCTTGAGAAAACCTGCTTCAGCAGGTAACTTGGAGCAGGATTAAGAAAGCATTAGGATTAAAATGACATCAGGCTGTTGTATACATGTGTATCCCACACACAAGAACACACATACAGAGCCCACACACATACACATTGTTGTATACATGTGTATACTCACACACGAGAACACACACACAGAGCCCGCACACACACATACACATTGTTGTATACATGTGTATACTCATGCACAAAAATACACACACATAGAGCCTGCACACATATATACAGACAAGATATTGATATTTTTACTTAAGATTTTTTGGGATAAATAGCAAAACCTGGACATTGAAATGGAGAAGAGTGAGGTGAGCCCCTACATACACCACACTCAAAAGTCAGCTAAGTATGCACGGAGCTTTAACATTTTTCTATATGAGACAAGATCTCACTGTCTGTAGGAATCTGGTTTTATAATATGCTGATAGGGACTCAGAAGAAGGCAAGAGCGTGTTGCGAGAAATAAGAGTGGTCTTTGCTTAGCATGGCTCACTTCCTAATGAAATAACCTTTTGCAGTTCTATGAAGAACAAAGGTGATGAAAGTGAGATTGATTATACAGCTGATCATACCAAATAGAATGTGGAAAAATGGCTGCCCATGCCTTCCTGCTGCTCATAATGAAATGCAAGAAAAGGACAAATTGAGGACAGGCAGCTCAACAGAAGAGAAAAGAATTTAATCACCTCAAATTTCTGAGCCTTCCCAGATGTCAAAAGAAACTAAAATTAAGAGATTCAATATCAAAGATCAGCAGTATTAGCTCAGCAGGGAAAGGCACTTGCCAACAGGCCTGAGGTCATAAGTTCAATTCCCAGGACCCAGGTAATAGGAGAAAACCAACTCCTATAACTTATCTTCTGACTTCCTCATGCCCTCTCCCTCCCTCCCTCCCTCCCTCCCTCCCTCCCTCCCTCCCTCCCTCTCCCCCTTCCTCTCTCTGTATCTTTCTGTCTCTCTCTGTCTCTCTATCTCTGTCTCTGTCTCTCTATCTCTGTCTCTGTCTCTCTTTGTCTCTCTCTGTCTCTGTGTCTCTCTCTGTCTCTCTCAATCTCTCTGTCTCTCTCTCTGTTTCTCTGTCTCTCTCTGTCTCTGTGTGTGTGTGTCTCTGTCTCTCTGTCTCGCTGAATCTCTCTCTCTCTCTCTCTCTCTCTCTCTCTCTCTCTCACACACACACACACACACACACACACACACACACACACACACTGAGCTTTAGAGAAAAGGCCAAGTGTAATTATACACTATCTTTTGCTAAAACCTGATTAAGAGCAAAGGCCCCATCATCCAAATCTGAGAAGGACCTTTAAAGAAATTACAGGTGTGCTCACAGATTGTGGTGGTTTGGATAGGTATGGCCCCCATAGACTCATCCATTTTAATGCTTGGCCCATAGGGAGTGGCACTATTAGGAGGTGTGGCCTTGTTGGAGTAGGTGTGGCCTTTGCTGGAAGAAGTGTGCCACTGTGGGGGGTGGGCTTTGAGGTGTCCTATATTCAAGCTATACCCAGTGTGGCACACAGTCTCCTTCTGCTGCCTGTGTACGAAGATGTAGAAGTCTTGGCTCCTCCAGCACCACATCTGCCTGCGTGCTGCCATGCTTCCCACCATGATGATAATGGACTAAATCTCTGAAACTACAAGGCAGCCAAAAGTAAATCTTTTCCTTTATATGAGTTGTCATAGTCATGGTGTCTCTTCACAGCAATGAAACCTTAAGACACAGATGTTCTCAGGCAACCAGGGGGCCCCCTGGAAGCTTAGAGCTGTAGTCCCTCAACGGTCTCAGTGGGAGACCAGAATACTAAAAGGCTTATCTCAGAAATGCCTGTCACTTGTGTCTAGCTGAGTGAGCCTTCGTGAAATCTACAGAGGACTCTCAATGTTCTTGAGGAAATTGTCTCGGTAGAAAAATACCCAAGTTGGATAAAAATAGACAGAAGGGGCTTAAGATAAAAAGAGATGGTCAGATCTCGAAAATTCAAGCGGCAGTCACCATCCTGTGACCACTATGCCACTGCATACAAGTGCAAGCTGTCATAAAAAGAGAAGGGTGCCAAGAGAGCTGAACCAAGAGTTCAGAAGGCAGAGGCGAGAGCTACAAAGAATCATTCAATTTTCTGAAGGTTTGAAATACTGCAAAACACAAAGTGTTAGAAAGAAAAAGAAATGGAGATAGTCAACATTCATATACAGTAAGTTTGAATGATGGTTTGAAAATGAAAGCACAAAAAAAATTTTTTGAACAATCAGGAAACACCACATGAAGACAGTATTAGTATTAGAAAAATTAAATAAAATTTTAATTAAGTATAATGTATTAGTTATACATAGAAACATATATATGGGGCTCACATAGCAAGTAAACATAATAAAATCTTAATTGTATTTTTAAATGTTGGCAATAATTTTTTTATTATACAATTTGAGCTCTGTGTGCTGGTCTTGTGAATTTTCTGTAATCCTAATAGTAGGTTCTAAATAAATATTAAAGGGTTTTATAATTATAAACTCAGGAGCTAGTTTTATTAAGTTTTATTAATATTTGAGCTAGCACACAAAGTAGTAGGTTTCACTACAGCATTCATTATGGCCGTACACGCAAATCATTGCATTTTTGTCCTCATTCATTCCTCTCCCCTACTGCTCCTGCCGCCCATCCTGCCTCTCCTTGTTGGTCCCCTCCTTCCTCCCTTCTACTTTCATGTCACGTGTAAAGCACACATAGGCTGTATACTACATTGAAAACTAATTTTATAATTACAAGCAAATAAGTACAATGCTTGGAGGGGGGAAGTGTTGATAGAAATGAACATCAAAACGTTGATCACCAATGTGCTGTGTGGAGGCCACCTTGGATTCTCCCTACTGGTATCCTCTCTTTGGGTGATTGGAATTCCACAATGAAATCATAATTTTCTTTAAAAAGTTCTATCTCAAAAGACAAGCGTTGGGATGTAATATGCAGGCTGCCTGGAGTCAAACAGTGGCATCTCCCTCAAATGCTCTCATTTGCCTAGCTCTGTCATCCCATTTTAAAGTGAGCAGACTGAGAGTTTGAAATCACCAGCACTCGCTGGGCTAGTGCAGGCCTTCAGTAGGTGTTTAAGGTGCCCCCAGCGTGAAGTATTGGTGTCCTGAATTATTAAACATCTTGGCTGTACAAACAGCCTATCACTAAAGCGGGTCTTTATGATTTGTCCAGCTGTGTGGGTCCCTGACAGGCCAGAACAGCTCAGCCTGCTGTCAACCATGCCAGGCTGTACACACTCCTAGCTCATCCTGTTGGGTATGATGACAAATACATACAATTTTATTTATCAACTTAAAACAAATTTGCAAAATGAAAATAGGAGTAAGAAATAGTTTTTTTTTTAAAAAACTTTCAAAAAAATGATGGCTTACTCTTAAGCCTCATACTGCCCTGTCCCCTCCCCCAGCCAATGCATTTCTTTTTTATTATTTATTATAATTTATTCAGGTTGCATTCTGAATGTTATCCCCTCAATTGTATCTTCCTATTCCCATTTTCCCTCTCTCTTCCTCCCTATGCCTTCCTCTAGACCTCTCACAGAAGGGGACCTCCTAACCCACCATATGATCACAGCCTATCAGGTCTCATCCAGATAGCCCATTTCCACTTCCTCTGTGTGCCACCAGGCCTCCCCACCAAGAGCAAGTGATCAAATCAGGGGCCCCAGAGTGTATGTCAGAGGCAGTCCCTGCTCTCCTCACCACCTTTGAGAATGAGCTGCCCACTGGCAAGATCTGAACATCAGGTCTAGGTTTACTGCATGCATTGTCCTTGGTTGGTGCAACAGTTTGTGCAGGACCCCCTAGGTCCAGATCTACAGGCCTTGATGGCCTCCTTGTGGGGCTCTTGAACCTTCTGGGTTCTTCCATCCCCCCATTCTTCTATACCACTCTAAGTGGTCCACTTGGAGTCCAGCAGCGAGACCCAGTAATCTGTCCCAATCACCCACTGGGTGGAGTCCCTCAGAGGAGATCTATGTTGGGCTAATATGCACTTATAAGTGAGTATATACCATATGTGTCTTTCTGGGTCTGGATTACCTCTCTCAGGACAATCATTTCTAGTTCCATCTATTTGCTTGCAATTTTCAAGATTTTAATGGTGAGTAGTATTCTACTGTGTAAATGTACCACAGTTTCTCTGCCAGGGATAGCTTGCCATTCACAGCCACTTTCCACCTAAGGATGCCAGCTCATCCTGAGGGAAGTGAAACAGAAAAAATGGGTGGGTGAATCTCTTCCTTGTCTGATTCCAAGACACTGAACCAAAACTACGTATGAACAGCATCTCCAGCCCTACATTCCTGAAATGTAGGGTCACCTTGTGTGCTAACTCAAATATTAATAAAACTGTACATGTTCTGAGGACCAAATAGCTCCTAGGCTTATACTTATAAAACCCTTTAATGCTTATTTTCAACTTTTATTTAGAACCTACTACTAGGACTAAAAGCACAAAGTCACAGTAATAGAGTGTGACTGACCAAAGTCTCCTACAGTTTCAAAATATCTGCGACCACACCTGACTCTCCCATCACCTCTACTAAGGCATAGCAGTGTCTCTGAAGAAACAGGCCCAGGCATGGGGTTTGCTTTCTGTCATCTTTGAAGACCCTAGAATAATTATAAGATTTCTTATATATCAAAGTGATATGAAATGTTTTTGAAAAAAGTTCAAATGACAAGCATAGGGATGACATCCTAAGATGGTCTGGAAATTCCTGTCAGGATGTTCTAGAACGGCATCTGCAGCAGCCAACTAAGCAGCAGTGCCAGTCAGCCTAGATTTAATAGTTAGCCTACCAGTGTGACTTTCCCTATTTCTGCCTAATCATGTACATTACCCACCAAAAACTAGGTCATCACAGTTGAGGGGTGTGTGTGTGTGTGTGTGTGTGTGTGTGTGTGTGTGTGTGTGTGATTTGCAAAGAAGTTTCTTGTTGTTGTTGTTGTTGTTGTTGTTGTTTTAAGTATTTCACAAGAATGGCTATACGAAATCTATTTATTGGTGTTGGAGAGATGGCTCAGAGGTTAAGAGCACTGGCTGCTCTTCCAGAGGTCCTGAGTTTAATTCCCAGCCACCACATAGTGGCTCACAACCATCTATAATGAGATCTGGCATGCAGGTGTACATGTAGATACAACACTGTATACTTAATAAATAAATATTTAAAACAATAAAAAAAAGAAACCTATTTATCCAGCTACACCAGTGGTTCTCAACCTTCCTAATGCTGTGACCCTTTAATACAGTTTGTGGGAAGGATTGTAAACTTTGTCACAGGTGAAAGCAGTCTTGGCAGGCTTTGCCCTTGGACACACCATGGATACTCCCTGAGATTAACCTTGAGACAGACTGGGTGGAGCCATCCTGGGCCTGGAATTCAGAAAACAGACCTGGGAACTCCACCTGGATTATTGTGTTTCTAATCAATTCTCAATGGGAGAGGGAGACCGCCCCTTGCACATGAGAGACAGGAAGGCAGAGAGGACAGAGAGCAACAGGTTCAGATGGGTCTTGAGCACATGTGGATCAGAAAAGGATCAGTGAACAGGCCGGACCAGCGCGCAGGTCAGAGACACCTAGGGACCCATCCCATGGAACAGATACCAAAAGGTTCATTCTTTTTTCCCTTTAACCTCTTCTCCCTCTTCTGTAAGCTAGTTGGGTTGTATAATAAAGTTTAATTGTTAAAAAATAGAGCCAACAACAGTTCTTCATGTTGTGCTGACCTTCAGCCATAAAATTATTTCATTGATATTTCATAACTGTAATTTTACTACTGTTATGAGTCATAATGTATTTTACAATGGTCTTAGTTGACCCCTATGAAAAGGTTGTTCAGCCCCAACATGTTGAGAAGCTATACTTTTGAATAAAAACAAACAAAAAATTCCTTTTATTATTATTACTAAGGAAGAAGAAGAAGAAGAAGAAGAAGAAGAAGAAGAAGAAGAAGAAGAAGAAGAAGAAGAAGAAGAAGGTGGTCTCCCCAAGAATCTGTGAGCTTCTCAAAATACAAATCAATAGGTCCACCCTGAGATTCTGAGATAGAAGACACAGCCCAGAAACCTGGATTTTAACAAGCTTCCCGGGGATTGGGATGGGGCTGTGTGTGCCGCCGCTCAGTATTAGAGCATGTGTGAGAGACCAGGTTCAATTCCCAGTCTAATAAAAAAAAAAGAAAGGGGCCAGAAGGGAGAAAGTTAGTGTGATTTGAGTGTGTTTGACCCTCATAGGCCCATGTTTTTGAATGCTCGGCCCACGGAAAGTGGCACTATTAGGAGGTGTGACCTTGTTGGAGTAGATGTGGCCTTGTTGGAGGAAGTGTATCACTGTGGGGGAGGGCTTTGAGGCCTCCTAGTGCTCAAGCTCCACCCAGTGTACAAAAAAGCCTCCTCCTGGCTGCCTGTGAAAGATCTGCTGCCTGTAGATCAAGATGTAAAACTCATGCTGCCATGCTTCCTGCCATGATGACAATGGACCAAACATCTGAAACTATAAGCCAGCCCCAATGAAATGTTTTCCTTTATAAGAGTTGCAGCGGTCATGGTGTCTCTTCACAGCAATGCAAACCCTAACTAAGATAGGGAGGGAGGAAAGAAGAGAGGGAGGAAAGGAGAGAGGGAGGGAAGGAGGGAGAGAAGGAGGAAGGGAGGGAGGGAGGGAAGCTTGAGAACTATTAGTGTACTATGCCTAAAATGTTATTTTGAAGCCTTTGCGAAGTCGTTCGCCATTGACTCATCCAAATACTTGCTGCGCGCCAGAGATTAAACAGTGAGTAAGACTCAGTGGCCACCCTTGGGAGGTTCACAGTGTCCTATGAAGTACTGTCTCATTACCGTGTGACAAGTACTTTAGTGGCCTGCGAAAAGGACAACAGGAACACGGGAGATAAGTTATTTAATTATCCCTGGTAAACCAAGGACAGCTTCCCAGGAGATGTGACATTCGAGCTGAGGCTTAAAAGGAAGTTAAGAGTTTACTAATTGAGGAGGGAAAGCCAAGTTGCAGGAAGAGACACAGAAACTCAATCGTGTAAGGCATGTTGGGAAGAAGTATGAATCCAGATATGAACAGAGCAGGAGAAATGTGAGGCAAAGCATGGGCAATGGGCCAGCAGTGGCACACCAGAGCAGGAGGGAAGATCCTGTGCCCATATCCTGTGGAGGTGTTATGGTTTGGATATGAAGTGTCCCTCCAAAGCCACACATGTTAAAGGCTTGGTTCCCAGCTAATGGCATCATGGGGAGGTGATGGACCAAGAGATCTCTGATCTGATTAATAGATTAGTGCACAGATAGATTCATAATCCTATGGCGTCATTTGGAGGCAGTAGAAACCCTTAGGTGTGGGGCTGGGAAACCTGAGATTCCTGGGAGAAAGACCACTACCACAATTTTGAGCCATATTTGAAGCAAACTTTAATTAAATACTGGTCAGGATGATGGACTCCGCCCAAGTCCACTCCTGGCTTCCCCAAAAATAATAAGTCATAGCTTGTGGAAGCTTAAAAAGGCAGAACCATAAAGTCACTATATTTCCCATCACGTTCAATCAGTGGCAAGCATATAGCCTGACATTTCCTGCCTGCGTATCTCCCACTCACATCCAATCAAGCACATCGGTGCAAACAAACTTGTTTAGAGCAGTAAAAACATGTGGCTTGTTATTTCCCAAGAACCACCACCCCCAACATCCCAGGAAGTGATCTGTCTTTGGGCAAGTGTGGCTTATGGGTTGGTTCACTTTGGCTCCTTCAGAGCACTGGAGGTGTGTTCTTATGCCTGCCCCACCCTGCTTCCGGCCCACCTGGAGGTGCGCCACTTTGCTACAGCGCATGCTCTTGGCCTTTTCCTTGCCGCATGCAGGCGCGGAAGCAACGGAACCAAGAGACCATGGGTTAAAACTAATGAGTCTCTGAGCTGAAATAAATCCTCCTGCCTCCCTTGTATCCTTACTGTTTCATGGCAACATTGAAAGCCTTACTAGTGAGGAAAGTTGCCCTTTATTTTCAAGAATGGTGAGGTGATCGTCCCTGCATTTCAGAAAGATAATTTTGGTGTCCACATGGAGGAGAGAGATGTTGCCAGCAAGGGAAATTAGTTAGGATGATATGGGGTGTTCTATTTCAGACATGGGAGTCCAGAAACAGGGAAGTGGCCATAGGAGAAGGTTTGAGAGAGTCTATAAGCAGACTATATAGAAAAGGTGGATATTGCTAAAGAAAAAGATGGCCATAATGCCTTTTCCAGATCTTTCGGTAATCTCAGCTTCACCTAATATGACCACCCTCCTGGGAAAAGTCCACCTGGGAGAATCTCCTCTTCCTCTCGTTCTTTACCACATAGTTAGAAGTAAAATGAAACCAAATAACTGGTGTCTGATAGCTTCAAATGAGATAAAGAGTGGACGATACCATGGCTGTCCCTGGTGACGTGATGGGGAGAGGGCCTCCAGACTGGTCCTTTTTAGTCCTACCATCCCTTCGTTATACACAATGAAGACATGGCAGTTAGGAGAATTAGGTAAATCGCTACAATACACAAATGGTCCCTTAAGATCTCTAGTGCTGAGACCTTTAGCAGGTGTGACTGTCCCTCTGCATAGTGTCCTCCCTGCTTATCTTTCTTTAAAGAGGGGGAAAGCTAGCTAGAAATCTTCTGTTGGCTGTTTTTGTGGAAACGCCAGTTCCTCTCACACTGGAAAGGAGTCTGGAGGACATCTAGTGGCTCATCTTCAGAATTGCATCTTTAGTACTGTTTAATACCATTTATAATAAATTTTTGTTCATAGCATTAATACCACTTAAAAATTTTAATATTATTGTAAGTGTAACACCTTGATTACTTGTGTTACATCAGTGATCTTTACCAGCTCTTGGTTGTATGATTGTCCCCCAAGGTCTATGTCTTTTTTTTTTTTTTAAGGTCTATGTCTTAAAGATAAGATTCCCAGGGTGGAAAGGGCAGTGCCTCTAGAAGACAGAAGCTACCTGGGTGAGGGCCTTATGTCACTGCTGATCTACACTCACTGAGGACGGTGGGACTCTGATCCCTCCTTTTTTCTCTTTATGTCCTGGCTCATTAAGATCCATCCTGTGATCTTGCTGCAATATGCTGCCCTTACAGGAGACCCACAACAAGCAGGCCTCATGGGCTAAAGCTCCAGAAAAGTGACCTCCAAAGAAACCTTCTTCCTTTATAATTCAGTCACCTCAAATATTTCACTATAGTCCTGAGGAGCTGACTAACATACAACCCCCTTCCAAAGTTGTCATCTTGTGACAGCTAACTGAATCAACCCTACAGAGAAATAATATTCATGCAAAATACGTGTATAATTGCATATACTCAATATTTGCCCTAAACATAAGAAGTAAATGCCAAGAAACTGATTTCTAAATAAATAGTACTCATTTCATATTTGAGCATTTGGGACTGAGCACATTTGCAATCAAGACGAAGCAGTCAATCGCTTGCACTTCCATGGGGAACTACCAGGCGTACTTCAGCACCCAATGCAGACAGATGCAGGGGTGTGGAGTTGGCTGCCACAGTACAGGCATCATTGCACTGGTGATGTCATTTTCTGAAGTGGACACCAACTTTTGGTAACGCTGAAAACAAAATAAAGTATAGGAGCAGGGCTCAGTATGAAAAGTTCAGTTGGTAAAGAGCTTGCTACGCAGCATGAATGTTCCCGACCCGCGGGTTCAGTTATTCGTGGAGTGGCGAGGAGGGTCGCGACCTGTGAATAAAGAATAAGGCAAGAGAAAGGCACGAGCCCAGGAAAAACTTGCTTATCGAGGGCCGTTTATTATAAGGGGGTATCCAAATTTATAATAAGCTTCTGAAAGGGCGGGGGTGAGAAGGAATGCAGTGGAAAGTTACAAAATCTTCTGGGCCAGGCCCAAGGACAGCAGGTGTGGAGTGGGGCGACTATACAGAAGTCTCGATACACCGAATGTTCTCTTTCTCAAGGTCAGGCTGGATCTTTGTGGTAGCCAGGCAGAATAATTATCTCAAGTATGCAGACAGCTGTGGCTTTCAGCCAGCAGGGCCTCTCAGCCACTGGGGCAGGTCAGGCAAGGTCCTATGGCTCCTGACACATGAAGGGCCTGAGTTGGCCCCCAGCACCTATGGAAGAGCCAAGCCTGATGATATGCACTTGTAAGCGCAGAGCTGCGGGTCAGGGGCCACAGAGACAGGCTCACTGAGGCTCTCTGGGCCTCACTGGCCAGCTAGCCTAGCCAAATCAGTGAGATCCAGCACCAGGGGGAAAAAATCTCAAAAAATAAAGTGGAGAACAAATGAGCAAGACTCAGCATCACTCTCTGACCTCCATGTGCACCTGTGCACACACGTGTTCATACACACACACACACACACACACATACACACACACGATGATAAAGTACAGTAATTCTCTTACTTTACATGGCGGTTGCATTCCTAGGAAAGCTCTCTAATGTAATTGTTACTGACACATGTGGCTCAGCAAGGCTGAAATCCAGGCTCTGGCCCCTTTCTCACTCCAGCATTGCCTGGAATATGCAATGGCTAGGCTTTTTCTCTACTCCTGCCAAGAACTAGAAACCCTGAACCTTATTTAAAAACAGAACTTAAGAAGACTAAAAGTTAGACAGAAGAAACCAGATCAGTGTATGCCCTGAAGCTCCAAAGAACGTCGTGATGGGGAGGTATCTGAGCTGTCTTTACTTCTTGCATATCAGATTGGATGCTGAACAAGCTAGCAACATAAAAGTACATACAAAAAAATTTGTTTTCTATATGCAAAGGGACAAGGAAGAAACATCATAGCTAACTATTTCAAGAATATAATCACTTTGTTGTGGTCAAACATCACCCCCCCCCAAAAAAAAAGGAAAGAAAGAAAGGAAAAAAGCCCTCTGATCCATCCCCAGTTCCTACCAACAATGCCAAGAAGAGACCATATATTTCCCCTCTCAGCTGATGCTAATGAGGCCCTCCACCCCCACCCCCTCCCACAGAAGTATAGCCAGAGAAACCCACGGCAAAACAGAGCTCAGTCAACCATCCAAAATTATAATCAAAGGGAGAATTTTGAAAGCAGCAAGAGACAGATGGCACCTTCCTTCAGGGAAAGATAATCAGGATCGCAAGGGATTCGTCATCAAAAATCCTAGCGAGCAGGAGAAACTGTTACACTTTCCCGGTGCTAACAGAAAAGGACCATCAACCCTGGATGCTACATCCAACCAAACGTTAAAAATGTCCTTCTGAAATGAAGGAAAACTCAAGAAATGCTCAGATGAAAGGAAAGGAAGAGAAATTATCAACAGTAAACCTATCCTAAGAGAACGCCTTTTTAAAAAATGCAGTTTCTGAAGAAGTCCCTTAAGATATCAAGAAGAAGATGGAGGGCGAGAGAGATGGATCAGTGGTTAAGGGTGCCTGCTGTTCTTCCAGAGGAAGTGGGTTCAGTTCCCAGTGCACACACAGTGGCTCACAACCATCTATAACACCCAATTCCAAGTGATCTAACACCCTCTTTTGTCCTCTGCAGGTACCAGGTACACATCTGGTGCATAGATACATATGTACACAAAACACTACACACATAAAATAAATAATAACCAATAAAAAGAAAGAATGAAGGTCGGATAAGGACAGAACAACTGACTGTGGGGTTCTCGTCCTCGGGTGATACATCTACAACAAAATCCCTACACCTAAAGTTTAAGGAACATCACAGAAGGCGGGGAGGAGGGGGAGTAAGAGCCAGAGGACCAGAATGGAACATCAACAGGGAGAAGATAAATAGGAAGCCCTGGGGGCTGGAGAGATGGCTCAGCGGTTAAGAACACTGACTGCTCTTCCAATGGACCCGGGTTCAATTCCCAGCACCTACATGGTGGCTCACAACTGTCTGTAACTCCAAGATCTGATACCCACACACAGACATACATGCAGGCAAAACACCAACGCACATACAATAAAAGTAAATAAATTTAAAAAAAAAAAAAAAAAAAAAAACAGGAAGCCCTGAGAGAGAAGGCATGCTGTGGCTGTGGTGGCAAGTGGCATGTAGCAGTTTAGAGAGACCAGAGACAGACGGTGTGATGGCTTCCAGAAAGATGAAGAAAAATTCTCCAATGCAGCAAACTGCTTGCCACGTTTGCTATTGACAGAGACTGGTATTGCCCCAAAAGAACCCAATTGACCCTAAACAGCCTGTAGAAGTAAAGGGATCTGAGCCCCCTAACCTTCTTTCTCATATCCAGGGTGAAGGAGTTGGTAGAAGGGAGTTAGAGGTGTCAATACCCAAATAAAATAGAGTTTAAAAAGTATCAACAGGCCTGTGTCGAAATGAGCTCAAGGTTCTGCACTGCCCCCCCCCCCCCCACAACACTTGTAGTCTCATTTTAAAACCAAGTTCTCTTTACCCAATTACTTTTTCCCTTCTTTGAATTCTCTCAGTAGTCTCTCTGGAGGAACGCTTCATCCAGACACACATGTGTATGTTTGCAGCAGCCCCTCAAATATAGCTATAGACCATGTGGTGAGAGTGTGTAAATGTTTGAACATGAGTGCAAATGTGAACAAATGATGAACAAAAGGCCTTTCTCCTAGGCCATTTGGCAATGTGGTTGCAGATAGATGTGGGAGCTGAATGCTGTCTCCTCATTCTGTTGGCCAAGAGTCCCAGTCACCCCAGCCAAGATATACTCTGATGGCTAAGGGTTGAATCCCAGACACATAGGCATCTTGAGGCAGGGTCTCAATAAAACCTGTTTCTTCTGCACAGTAATGCTTCTGTGCATTGTACATGATCCCTCCCATGCCTTTGATTTAGCCAGATGGTTAACACGCTTTGTGTGTGTGTGTGTTGGGTGTGTGTGAGAGAGAGAGAGAGAGAGAGAGAGAGGAGAGAGAGAGGAGAGAGAGAGGAGAGAGAGAGAGAGAGAGAGAGAGAGAGAGAGGCGAGAGAGAGAGAAGAGAGAGAGAGAGAGGAGAGGAGAGAGGGGAGGAATGGGGGAATTTTACCAAAACATGATTTGCTTTCTAATACTCCCAAATTAGTCAGCTCATGGCTGCTTTGTAACAGAGAGAGAATTGAATTCTAACAAGGCATTGGAGAACTTCACAGAACTGTGTTGCTTGTGTCCTGTCGCTAGCAGGCAGGCTTCTGCTCTCTCTCCTCCATCCACAGAAAATTTGTGAGGTTGTATTCTAGCACTGCTTCCTGAAGGAAAAAGAAACCCTTTGTCAAGCTGGCATTGGCATGCCCTGGCGCTTTAGCATGCTGAACTCCACATGGGTGGTAGCATGGTTTGGTACTTGCTAAGCCTCAAATGGAAAGGGAAACACTTTGATTTTCCTACTTTGCAAAACAGCAACATAAGTACCTAGTCCAAGACTACACTAACTATGTGAACCAAAACACTATCACCCAGCTGCGTTGTGGTAACTCAGTATTTTGTGAAATTTCGAAGAGAAGTTTTTGGCTAGTGTTTAACTCAAATTTTTATTTTCTATGTGATAAATCATTTTTCAAGACTCTCCCATTTCCGCAGTGTAACTGATAAGAAACCAATCCAAACACTACAGTTGAAGGTGAGCACAAATTTGTTGGAGCTGCTCCTAGCACAGGTAATTCCAAGCTAGCAGTGCAGCCGTACCATTTCCAGCAATGTTTAACAGACTACACACCAGACTGCTCACAAAAGTGACAGTGTGCACTTACTCTACACTGTCCCATGATTCTTTTGTTGTTAAGACCCCTGGTCCCCAACCCTACTCTATCTCCCTTTTATACTAAAAACCTTAGTATATGCAAATAGGATGTGTATATTAGTTCATTAAGGCTGCCATAACATGACAAACTAGACAAATTAATCACAATAAAGATAGTTTCTCCCAGTTTTAGGAACTAACAAGTAGTCCAGGATCACATGTGGGTAGAGCCTCGAGTGTGAGCTCTGCCCGTAGCTTGCAGGTGGCTGCTCTCCTGCCTCTACCCACAGCCTTGCCTCTTTGCACAGGCACTGCCGATGACCTCCCATGTTTCCAAGTGTCCTCCCCTCACATGGACACTAGTCCTCATAAGAACTTGTAGTGATGAACAGCTCAGCTCAGAACCACCCGGGTATGTGCAAAGTTTCCAAGATGTATCAAACAAGAGAGAACCTCATGTCTAGCTTAAGGGCCCAGTGGTTGTTTAGAACATTTGAAAGACACTAATGCTGTGTGTATTTTAGTTTTAGGGATGGCATGCTTCTTTATTTCTTAACAAAAACTTTCAAGGTCTCTCTTGGAGCTTTTTCCTTTTAATTTTACTTATATCAAAGAGATTTTCCTCATTAAAATGTCACCAGCTTTACATGAGCCTCAGCCTCAGGTAAGACTTGTGTGTACATCATTAAAGTGGTCCAGAGGAGAAGTGCCTCTGGTCTAGCCTGGTGATGGGTGTGGAAGTGGAGAGAAGTGAGTGCATTAGGGACAAAACTCTGTGTGCTGAAGGCAAAAACAGCCGCCGAACTAGGTGTGATGCGGGAGAAAGGGGTGGATAACTTCAACGTTTCATCTTAAGAAACCAGGAAAAGACTAAGCCATTGTTTGAGGAGGAGACTTGGAGAAGAAGAGTTGGGGAGAAGCTGCAGAGAGTAACTAGTTCTGCTTGGGGTCTGCGTAAGACGTAAGGCAACTTTCAAGTCAAGTGAACAGTTTGACGCCAGGACACAGTTTGATATATGAGCCTGCAGCTCAAGGGGAGGTCAGGAGTGAAGATTTACATTGAGGAGTCATCTGCATGTAGATGGGCTTAATAATAGGTAACAAAATCCACCAGAAAAGCAGCAGCGTAGATGAGACCCAGGGAACAGCCAGGAAGTCAGACAGGAGATAGAGCAGGTAAGGAGAATGAAAGAAAACAACCAGCGGGATTGGCAGTGGGAATCAAACCTGAGAGGCTGCTGCCTTAGCCGCAAGAGAGCAACTTCCTGGCTTATAGTTGCTGTCAAACTACCACAGACCAGCCAGAGGTTTGCTGAGTTCCTTAAAGCTTTGAGCCATTTGTTTCTATCTCAGCATTTCTTATAGAAAGAAAAGTGTGCCAGGGTCATGGACACACTTGGCCTCCAAAATCCATAGCCTTGGTCTCCTGGGGAGCTAATGAGACTATTCAGAGACCTGCTTCCTCTCCTTCACAGCCGTTACAGATAATCAAAACCAGCCACCTCATTGAAAGGACAATGCAAAAGGTTAATTGATATATATATGTGCATAGATGAGGACTTTAGAATTGGTGTGTTTTATCTCACTTGAGGATCAAAATATTTTGGATTAGCTGATTTAGGTACTTTTGTGTATGGTGTGTGTGTGCACTAACAGACTCCTTAAGATTTGTGTGAGTGATTTCATTTAATTAATTCTTGTGATTCAAACGCATAATGAATAGCTATGTATCTCCAGCTGTGAGATGGGGAATCTTTTTTCCTCTTTGTGTATATTTTGTGCAGATTAAGGTATCGAAGCAGGGCTGAAGAGATAAGTCTGCAGTTAAGGGCAATTGCTGTTTAGTCATGAGGACTGGAGTTCGGAGCCCACAACCTACACAGCAAATCAGGTATCCTGCAAACATCTGTAACTACAGTTCCTAGAGATCCAACATCTTTTGTCTGGTCTCCATGAACCCATAGACCTCAAATGCTTGTACACCCACACACACATACACACACAACAGAGAGAGAGAGAGAGAGAGGAGGAGAGAGAGAGG
>NW_026131937.1:0-40572 GCF_903995435.1 Acomys russatus
TCACAATAGGTAGAAAATGGATACAAACAGACGGCCCTCAACCAAAAATTAAATAAAGACAGCGGGTACTTTTCACATGGAGTATTACTCAGCTATTAAAAGCAAGGACATCATACAATTTGGAGGAAAATAGATGAAACTAGAAAATATCATCCCGAGTATAGTGCCAAGATTCAGAAAGACAAGCATGATATGAACTCATGCTACAATCCACTGACGCAATGAAGCTAAAGAAAAAGGGGTGTCAAAGGGAAGCTACATGACTGTCACTCAGGTGGAAGTAAGGTAGATATCAGAAGTAGAATGTGGTAGGGAACTGTGAGACAGAGCATGTGGGGAAGGGAATGGGGGGAATCGGATGTAATGAGGGGGTGAACACTGGGAGAGAGAATAGAAATTTTGGGGGAACATTTCTTGGATCGAGGAGGTTACCAAGATTTTATGGGCCTATCCCTAGCCAAAAATCTTAATGTATTGAGACATAGAGCCTGAAGTGGCCTGTGTATGCACCTCAACTTCCACTGGAGGAAAGGGAAAACCAACCCACCCACAAAACCTTCCACTCAAAATTTACCCTGCCCTGAAGAAGTGTAGGGAAAAGATGGAAAAGAGTTTGAGGATAAAAGCCCACCAATGATGGTCATAACTTGAGCCAAATTTCATGGGAGAGATCCAACCCCTGACGGTATTCAGGATACTCTGCTATGCTTGAAGATATAAGTCAAGTATAACTGTCTTCTGATACAGTTGATAGAGCAGCTGATAGAATCAGATGCAGAGACCCAGAGCCAAACAATATTCACATCTTGGCATTTATTTTGAAGAATGGGAAAAAGAATTGAGGGAGCCAAATGGGTTAAGGATACCACAAGAAAACCTACCATGAAATGTAAACTAGGACCAAGGGGATCACAGAGACTGAACCAGCAATCAAAATGATTGCATGATCTGGATGTCAACTCTTATGTATATGTAGCAGATGTGCACCTTGGTCTTCATGTAGGTCCCGTAACACAGAGAACAGAAGCTGTCTCTGATTTGTGGTCTGCCTTTGCATCCCTTTCCTTAGCTGGGATCCATTGCCTGGCCACAGTTGAAGAGGACACTCTTCCTCCTGTGACATCATGTGTCAGTGTGGCTTGGTACAAATGAGGCTTCCACTTTTAAGAAAAGGGGAGGGGATAATAATCGAGTCCTGTGAATAATTTAAAAGTAGAGCCAAATAAATGTTTATTGTTAGGCTATAGTTGTTATGTTTGCATTTTCTAACCAACTGTAAATAAATACACAGACACATATTAAATTTTAAAATACCCTTTTTCACCTGGGTCAGCACATTTATTAATCCCATAAACCACCTCCCATATCTACCTGTCAAAATCTCATGGTGTTTGCTTCTAGTAATTTCTACTGAGCTACCTCCCGTTCATATTCTCAAATACTTGCCAATATTCTTTATCTCGGCCAAATCCTCAATCCAGACCAGCCATGTGCTTCTTCTCCACCTCACCTATGGCTGCATCCTTCTTCCTCTCCTCTCTCCTCTCTTTCCCAATATGCTCTTCCAGTCTCTCACTGTTTCCCTTCCAAGATCCTCTCTGTCCCAAATGGCTGTGAGCCTTTGTGAAGTCCATTCAACTTGCCCTGCCTGGGAGATTTGGCATTTTAATGGTCAAAAAGGAATAAGATTTTGGGCAAGGTAGCAAACATTTTGGGGATATGTGAGTCTTCTCATTTCAGCAGCAATCACACTAAACCCCAAGAGAAGAGTGGGTTGTAAATGTGGGAATGGGAAGGGAGAAGGAAGAGATGTGTGATTCGGTTGTAAATTGATTAAATAAATTGATTAATGAAAAAACCCTAAAACTGAAATAAGAGAACAGATTGACAAAAAGTAGTAATATGTCCCCATATGTGTAAATGTGTGTATAAGCAAATATAATTATACTATTCTATATACATTTTTGTAGTATAATACTCTATAGAGTCAGTGTAACTTTTTGAACACAATTTTAAAAATGCACTAGCACCTGTATAAACACCATAGAAAATTAATGTACTTGTTCATTCCTGTAAAAGCCAGAGAAAATCAGTGTACGATAAACATATGACATATGTTTTGATTACTATTTTAGAGAATTAAGAACTTGATACAAAAAAGTTGGCTCCAATGCCTTGCATTAATTATATGGATACTACTGAATGAGCAATCCTGCCCATCTCATAGTGATTTGAAAACAATAAGAAGACAAAGTACATGGCGTTAGAAACTGCATATTTTCACACAGCAAACTTTAAATATGGTCTAAACTGTTATATGTGACAGTTTCGAAAGAAATTCTCACACTCAAAACCAATGTATAAGCATGTAATTAATTGATCTCTACAATTTACAAACTGTACTGAGTTATTTATGATTACCACCTATAGGGATGATTTAAAACATTTCATGCAAAAGTTTAAAAATATTAACATAAAAGAAGTATTGAATGTGAATTTTAGACAATTCATTATCTTACAAAATCAAAATATATAAATGATATGGGCATGTAATGCATTTATACATTTGGAGAATTCTTCATCATTTCCATTCTATTTTTGAATTGCATCTTTTGTTAATTATTAGTTGTTTACATTACATCTGGATATCAAGCATCCCCCTTTCTCCATGTCCATCCCTCTCATCTCATCTCCCTTATTTTACTAAACACCCTCCTCTTCTTATCAGAAAAGGAGTGGCCTCACATGGATATCACCAACTTTGACATAGCAAGTTGCATTATAATAGGCTCATCTTCTTCTAATGATAGACAAGGTAGCTGAGTTAGGTTATAGGGATCAAAGGAAGGCAATATAATCTCCATTCTTTGCTTTTGTTGGCAAGAAAATATTTGGACTCAAATTAATAAGAATGTAAACACAATTGAACTCTAATTACCTGTTGCTAATGCTTGTTTGAAGTGGACTTCACTACTTTCTTATAGGTCTATGACATTATGAATCTTTTATTTCTAAACATATTCTCTGAATGGTTCTACCATGTGCTTTGGGTGAAATAAAATAGCCTCAACATTAGTGTAGGTAGACTTCCTGGTCTTTGTAATCATTCTTTAGTAAAGTTTTTGTGCATAAGCAAAATTTAGCAAACCATCTCACAATAGTGATTTCAATTCTATGATAGGCTACAAATGGCCCCATCTATAAAACAAAATAATTTACTAAAATATTAATGTTAACCCATACCTGATTGAAGTTCAAACCTTATATTTCAGAAAAAAAATTTAATTGAAAAAAAATCTTATTGTACAATTCATAATTTCCATTTAATAAAAATATTTTCCAAATCTGGACTTTTTTATCTGATTTAATAGTGAGATGTTATTCTACATTATCATTGGTCTTGACTGAGTGGAAAACAATTATTTGCAGAGTGTTGGATCAGTGTGATAGGAAGCAGGTTGGCCCACAGATTCTATTTTGTAACTGAGAGTCATGAACCTAGATTTGAACTTCAGTATAAATCATGAAGATT
Source organism: Acomys russatus (assembly GCF_903995435.1). NCBI lineage: Eukaryota > Metazoa > Chordata > Mammalia > Rodentia > Muridae > Acomys > Acomys russatus. The sequence goes on from NW_026131937.1 coordinate 3,533, forward strand.
TAGTGATCTATTTGAAGAGAATAACAAGAAATTGTTAGCATATCTGATTACATACCATTTTAAGAAATCTGAATGCATATCTAGAGAATAATTCTAAATTAAAATAAAAGGTAGGAAAGTTGTCCTGTTGTTATATGTTAAAATCATGAATATTTATTTTACACCTAGTTCAGGTAATTAATACATTTTTGTATTTACTAATATGATTTTAGTGATATAAAATAGTACATGAAAGAATATATGCAAACAGCGGTAACAGAGGCACTGCAGATGTGGTTGTCACAATTTTTTCTCCATTCCATTATAAAAGACATAAAGAGGATCTAAATATTTTGATATATCTATATAAAACTTCACCAATTTTATTTCAATATTTTCACACAGTATGTGTTGCATGTATGATATAGTAAGTCACATCATATTCCAACACTGACTTCTTGATATATGTCTTCAAAACTATCAGACTAACAGGATGAGGGATGGTCAATGCTGATGATTCATGGTTTTACAAAGAGAGGAATTGCTTAAATGTGTAATCACTACAGACTCTCTCCAAGTAGTGCACGACTCTCAGTCTGCAGAGTCAGAAAGAGAATAGCGAAGATGAGAGCAACTCTGTTATCTGCTGTAGCCTGTTTTCATTTATGCTTCTAGGAAGCCTTGAGATGGACCATCTGTATGCTGGCCCAGGTTTGGGTGTTAGCGGTATGGATGGTGGTCATTTCTATTTGTGTTTAATTTATAAGAAAATATGAGTGTCTGAGAATATAATTTCACCTTACTCATTAGTTTTCATAAACTTCTGTTTTTACTTGCTTGTAATGAGGGTATCAAGTCTCTTCTTGGCTACTTGCTGTCCTTCCTCTGAGTGCCACCAGGTCTCCCCCTCCAGGGGACATGGTCAAATGTGAGGCACCAGAGTATGTGAGAAAGTCGTATCACACTCTCCACTCAACTGTGGAGAATATTCTGACCATTGGCTAGATCTGGGAAGGGGTTTAAAGTTTACCTCCTGTATTGTCCTTGGCTGGTGCCTTAGTTTGAGCGGGACCCCTGGGCCCAAATCTGCCTATCATATTGTTCTACTTGTAGATTTCTAGGACCCTCTGGATCCTTTTATTTTGCTGTTCTCCCATGCGTCTCTCATTTAGAGTCCCAATAGGATGCCTTCCCCTCTGTCCCAGTTTCCTGGTAAGTGAAGGCTTTCGTGGGACATGCCCCTTGGGCTAGTATGCAGATATAAGTGAGTATATACCATTTGATTCTTTCTGCTTCTGGGTTAACTCACTCATTATGATCATTTCTAGCTCAATCCATTTATCCACAAAATTCAATGTTATTTTTAAAAAGGAAATTATAATACATTTTCTATATTTTCATTTTCTTTTATTCATTAGCATAATTAAGCACATTTATATCACTTACATGGAATACTTGTCTAGAAAAAAGTTCACGGTCCTAGAAGAATTCAGATATAACTTTTAATAACTACACCAAGAAGTGTGAAAGGACTGTACTCTTATGTTTTTCACCCATATAAATTCTTGGGCCTGATTTATTATGTATTGCAGTTTTAGGAGTTGTTTCACACAAAGTGACTTCTATTCAGCACACATCTGAGTGAGTATAAAGGAATGAGCCATTTCAGAATCATATGGGCTCAGGTTGATCCCTTGCTCTTCCTACTCTCTTTCTCAATGATAATCTGAAAACCAATGCCAATTTCCTGGAATAGAAGATCAACTTTGTGAAAATTCTGTCACTTAGAGTCAAATTCATTGTCCTCATTGTCTTGGTAATGGGCACAGAAAGGGCTACTATAAGAGACCTCTTAGCCAATGAGTCCTTCAGATCACTATCCCATTTTAATCTCAGTATGAGATATGGGGACGGAATTTCTGATGACACTGATGGTTGTCATGGTTAAGCCTTTTATATGAAAATATCACTCTTCTAGCTATCTATAATTTCTAAAACTTTTAACTGAAAATATGTTTGATGTGTTGCTACTTTGCCAGATAGAATGTTTCTGTTCTTTATAGGGCTAGCTGTTACTTGACATGAATGGCTAAATCATCTTCATTATTTTTATTCGGTTTTGTTTTCATTCAGCAGGTATGACCTGTAAATATTTTCCACACAACCTTTCTGACCTGTCTAATGTAAGTCAAGTTTTTAGATATATTCCAAGCAAACTCAGAAAGGGAAACAATAGCGCTTATTTCAAAGTGAAAAGACATACCCAAAGTGAGTTATAGATTGTATTGCAGTATTCCAAATGTATAATCTAAGTAAGGAATCTGGACTCATTGTTGAGCTTGGCCCTAAAGGGAGGTGTGGCTGGGGATGATTGAAAGCCAAACTCTTTTTAAGATACGTTTATGGAGTTTAATAGTACAAGGATATTTGTAGTTGTTACTACTGCAGTAAAACCCAAATGTTTTCTTCAGCAGTGAGTTTTACCATCAGATGTGTAACTTCCTTCAAATTGATAAAGATTTTTCCCAGCATATCAAATACATAGCTTGGTGCAAGGGTGTTTACCTTATGAAGAAGACTAGCAGATCCATGAGAAAAAAGGTAGAGAGCGTGTTAATTCTGTTATACTGATGACTGTATAGCAAGAAGTTGACCTATTCTAAATCATGATACTATGAAATGTTGACCATGGCATTTTTCCCAAGCTGAAGAAATTTCTTAAGTCTCCCTGGAGAGGTATTTTTGATTTAAAACTTTCAGGTGATTGAAATGCACCTACAAGTCACCATATTGGTGGATCCTGTGGCCTTGTGGATGAGTACTGTGATGTTACTTGTGGGTACCCTACTGTTGACAATGGGTGATGAAGCACTGTCAATGGCTGATGTGGCACTGTCAATGCATGATGTGACCTTGCTATGGGTGAGGCAGAAGTGGAGGAATACAATCAACAGTATCCTACCAAACTCTGTGAGAAATCTTGGGAATTTGTACAGGATAAAGAATGTTGGCTCATGTAGAGTTCTCCATGTTACATGTAAAAGCTGATCCAGGTTTATATGTTAACTGTGTGCTCACAGATTGAAACCAACAGCTCATATCTACTTCCCTGGTTTCATGTCTAATGCATCTAGCTAGATAAGTTGCATAATTGACATGAAATTAAGGAGTGAGTTATGGTAAATAATCATTTCCCTACTAACACCCTATGCAAAGACTCGAAATTTGAGGAATAAAACCAATGATGTCAAGGTTTAGATGTGAAATCTCTACATTTGAGAATGTCTTGTCAAAGACTTCTTTGTGGAATATCTTCCATTTTAACAATAGATGCTGAGACACATATTATACAGGAAGGAACGTTTGACATCATTGGCCTCCACCCTTCTCTAGAGTCCATCTGTCTCTTACCTTAATGTCTGTTGTTGAGGATTCTCAGAATAGTAATTTGCATAAAAATTAATGGGCCCTTTTTCCAGGTCATTGATAACAGTCACCAAGGGCACAAACCAACAATGTTAGAGTAAAAAAATACAGGTGTACCATGCATGAACTTATTGACAACTTAAACCCTGGATTTTCTTGTACCTGCTCTGGTGGCCGATATTCCTGATTCTCTTGTCCTTGTCTAAATTGTGGAGGATCATATGGTAATCTGCGAAGCATCTCAACATGCTGCGACATCTCATACACACATCTTTCTTGTTCTCTCTCCTGCAGTTATTGATTTGTCAAAAGTAAACATCAAAAAGGCTTTAATGCAATTAATTGTAACTTAAGTGTAGGCCAAAGTACTGAGAGTAAGGATCTTTTAAATGCAGAAAAAAATACCTAAACAAATAAGCAAAAACGCACCCTACAGGTCCAAGGAGAGGTAAGTTAATTAGTTAGCTATAATTGAGTTTTTCATAAGTAGATAGTTTAACAGAAGCCAATATAATTTAGTTGGGGATCCTGACCACAGGTTCCTACAGTAGGGTTGGGGACCATATAAAACAACCTTGTCTTAAATATCACCCCATGGAATGACCTTTATATATAAATTAATCCCAAAGTAATGAAAGGCTGGTCTCTCAGTGAATACGGGGCTATGCGGCCTACTGACTGCTTTTGTAGCACACTAGTAAAAGATATACCGCTGAGTCACAGACTTCTGAACATCCAAAACATCTGCACAATTAAGTGTACATCATTAATCCTGTGTCAGAGTCAACCTAGGATAGATATGTTTAATTACCTGGAGCAAATGAACCGCAGGTGATGTGGAAGTCTGAGCTGAATAAACAAATTCAATGAAACTTACTATAATAATGAAATATCCTTTCAGTTTTCAACTTAAAATAAACTTTCCACACCTTTTGTTTAATATTTGTATATGGAAATAATCTAGTTATAATCAAATCATAGACCTCTATTCCTATTCATGAGTTGCCGGGTTGAACAATTCTTTCCCGCATAGGCTGACACAGGAGTGGCAAAAAACTCCTGTGCTGCATTTGTAAGGAAACAAAATTATTTGCTATTAGGTCATGCTTTTTTTAATACACTGAATACAAGTGAACATGGATAAGAATGCTCAGTAAGCCCAGAGGGAACCTGAGGGATCCAGAAGTTTAGATCTCAGCTCCTGTACACAGGCAGATTGAAGACATGTGACTGATTGTTTTAGAAATTTAAAACTGTATCTACTTTGAGAGTTCAGTTATTCATAAAAGTTTCCTTGTAAAGAGTTCATTGGATTTCATGGTACTCCAAAAATCCATGTAAGACAAAAAGGACACTCAAATACACATCCTTGTCTACTTAATAGTACGAGAACTAAATGGGTATGATTTACCACAGAGAGCATCCAACCTGCCTGATTCTAAGGGTTAAGTCGATATTATGTGTGTCTGAAAAGCTAGTGCATTAGAAAGAGTGATACCTGTTTTGGAGAAATAATTATCATGCTTTCTGTGAAGTGAAGTGAGCAAAAAGAATGAATTATAGGTTAACATTGTCAGAGGTAACAAGTATGTATTTGAAGATTTGAGATGTACCTCGGTTACTCCAGAGGCTGACTTATCTATGGGCACTATGGGTCCCATCACTGCAGCTGGGTATACATGCTTTTTATGTGTGTATATGATGGATTGGGTTGTTTCTGGTGACTTTTGTTGTCTTTGTCCATGGTCCACAGCGATTTCTAGAGTCTTAACATTTTTTCTTGTCTTTGGTGTCTTTTATTAGTTCACAGAAATATTCATCAGATGAAGAATTAGAAATTACAATAATTTTATCAATAAAAACCTCCTTAGAATTGGAGTTCTTTGCCTCTTCCAATGGTTTATTCTCAGCCATAGTCTTGTCTTCTTGTTGTAGGGAGCCACCTTTTTTCTGACTACCATTTCAAAAGCCCTCTGAACGAACTTTGATTTCCACATTCACCTGCTTTAGCATGTTCATTAAATCCATCATTGAATCCTGTATAGGATCTGCAGACAAAACTCACTGATTGTTACTAAAACACTAAAATGTGAAATTTTATATAACAGGACACTGTGGTTTCATTTCCTGTTAAAGCACAAACACACACATACACACAAACACACTCACACACAAACACACACAAACATACACACATGTCTGTGCTGTTTCCAATGAACAGTCTGGAATAGATATATGAAACTTACAGAACTCATGTAAGTGGTGACACTAAAACTGTGTAAAAGTTAAAACTACCTTTGAAAATGACGAAAAAAGGCAGATTAACCCTAATAAGTGAAAATATTACAATACATGTCTTCTGCAATTATTTCCATGTTTCAGTTACAGACATTCTTATGCAATTGTATAATTAGGACTTTGTGATACAAACACATAAAAGGAGAAGCAATATTTTGGAGTAATTAACAAACTTCACTGTTAATTTGATTTTATTTTCCTGACAATGCACATGATTAAAAATCTGTTATCACATCATTAATGTGTGGAGATAAACATCCTGCTCTGACTTCTAGGAAATGGTGAATTGTACATAAAGAATCTTCTTCAAACCTCAACTAATGTAACAAGAAAATATTTTGTTGCACTGAGATACACTGACTAAACATAGACAACAAAAATGATATTTATTCAAAGACATATTTGTCAAAATATTTGTAGTATTAAAATAAAAAGCAAGTGAAGAATACAAATTCACTGAAAAGAGATTTCTAAAGCATATCATCAGTGATTTCTTGAATCTGTGAGACAACAGTTACATATATTTCTCTGAATACTCACATCAAATTATTTAGAGAAATTGAAGAAAGTTGGACATGACAACTGGGATTTCACAAACAGAATGTTTTTGTTAAAACTCTTGAGCACTTCGAAAATTATGGGAATTAAATCTTACACTTCTAAAAGGCTCATTGTACCTATTTGAGATCAGAGGTGTAAAATCCATATAAGAAATACTTGTCCTTGTGCTCCTGCTTGTATTTGCATTTATGTTTGTGCTTGTATTCGACTGAGACGATGCCCACTTCTGAACTGTTTCATGTAGCATTGTTCAGGTAGCAGGTAGAACTTCTGCAACTTCAACCTGATTTCCAAATAAGATAATATATTTCACTCTGAGGTAGAATGAGACCCAAATAATAAGAAACACAGGCAGAATCCTATAGACTTAAACATAATTTTTAACATATTGCAGAAAATGGAAAAGCCAACACTATAAATATATATATATGTGTGTGTGTGTTTGTGATTGTGTGTTTGTGAGAGAGTGAGAGTAAGAGCAAGTGTGTCTGTTTACAAATATTTGCAACAAATTTAAATAAATAACAACAGTAGAGTGATAACAGTTTTTAGTTCTACTCATGGCTGGTACTACACATACTTCTGAGTCTGAATCATGATGATCCATATTCGAATCTTCATCTTGGCACATTCTTTGCACGTCTTTCTTCTGGCATCTTTCAAGGCTTAATTTAAACGTAAAGAAATAATAATCACAATGTGCTTTAGGTTTCCTCTTTGTTGTATAGCTTTCATAGTACTAGACTGAGTTTTCTTAGCAAAAGCAGGAAGAAAAAAACCTATTCATGGTTTGCCCATCTGTGAACACTGTGATCAACAATTAAGACTGGCATGGGAAAATTTTTCCATATTTGCAGTAGTTGCATCAATGTTATGTGGGAGCTGACTCATTTCTGAATGGACGGATGGCGTGTACATGTGTGGTCCTATAAGACTGATCGAGAACACAAAGCTGGGGTCTTCACCAGCCCCAATGGTGAATGTACTTGTCATTATCTTGCTTAATGGACATAAAATTAATGTGGTCTCTAATTTAATATCTTTATGCAATTAATCTTCTTGCCTGTGGATTTTTGCAGTTTTCAAATTTCATACGAGTAGGGCTTTTATGAAATATTCAGTAGATAAAAATGAGGGACAACAATGAGATATAGTCTGATATACAACTGAAATCCATTGATGTAATTTTCACCTAGATGAAAGTAAAGAAACACACGCAGACACTCTCTCCCTAAAATGCTCTATATCCTAGAAGCTTATGAGAGAGACAGGTTCGAACACACTCTCTGAACTTAAATGCCCGTTTCTCCTATGGGCAGCAAGAGATAAAATGAGAGACACTCACACTCAGGCAAATAGATGTTCTGGCCACTAGAGGCAGGTGACAGAGCAACAGGGAGGCAAATATTCGCAGGCCCTTAGATGCTTCTATTCACTAGAGGGAATGGAATAAGACAGAAACAGGCAGGCTCTCACATTAAGGCATATAGGATGCCTTTCCTATTTGTATTCACACATGCAGTGAAAACATTTCATAAAAAAAAAGTAATCACAATATAGTATGAAAATATAGATAGACTAGAAAATCAAATCAGGAAAGTGGCAACTGCTGAATGTCTCCCTATGGAATCATAGAGTACAACTGCTAAGCCTTGTAGAACTATTCACTGTCTTTGGAACTTCTATTTAGACAAATCACAGCCTAGCCACTAACCATCAATCACATTCACTAAGGATTATATTTGAACAAATGACAACACTCACTCTCTGAACAAATAAAAATGATCAATGTTATTGTTTCTGACCAATCACAGCCTTACTCTTAACAGTAACCACAATCATTAAAACATGTGTTTTGACCAATTACAATCTTTCCTCTAAGGACCAATCATAGTTCTTGGCTCTTATGTTCTCAGGCATTCTCATAATCTGTGAGAATTCTAGAGTTGCCAGGATACAGTAAACATAAGGGCACTTTACTTCAAGGGGAAGATATGGTAAGGTTGACACTGTGGAGCTCTGTTTTACTAGCAAAATGCGGAAATTTTTTTTTGCCTAACATTGTAGATATCATTGATATAGGAATGGGGGTCTCCAGGTGTTTATTGTGGAATTCATTATTTCATATTTCAGTTATAGAAGTTTCAGACTAATCTAAATTTATGTATTTAAGTATATACATTATTTAAGCTTAATTATCAACTTGCTGGTTCTGAAATATATTTTCGTTCCTTGAGTAATACTATTTATACCACAGTGAAAAATCATATGGAATACAATGGCAAAAGGGCCAGAATAGCTGCGTTTTTAAGTACCAAAAAGATGTATCACAAGAGAGATCCAGTACCAAAAATACGTGAAGGATCTTGAGTGCACTGTGATAAATATTATATATGATTTCTATAAGAAGAGTTATTGATTATAAACAATATATGATAAAGGAAATTACATAGAAGAAGGATCAATAGACAATAGTTTATATAATACATTTAACAGTGGATGTATGAAAGACAGAAATAAATACAATATATTTATATATATGAAAGAGGAGTGATATGAGATACATGAATCTAAAGATAGTAGTTGATAGATTTAGAATAGGTTGAGGGTATTACAGAGAGAAAAAGAGGAAGAGAGAGCAATGGAAGATGAATATACAAGATGCATTGAATAGATGATAAATTTATAAAGAAAAATAAAGGAGAGATGAGAAGAAATGTGTCTTATAGGAAATATAAAGCGTTATAGATAAATTGAAAAATAGATCAGAATGATTTAGGGTAAGTAGAAGAGAAATGATACATCTATAGTATAGACCATAGTATATCCAGAAGATAAATGATGGATAAATACATGGATAACAGGAACATTATAACTAAACGATAGATAGATGAATGGATGGCAGGAACAAGATAGCTAGAGGATCAAGTATAGAGAGTTGAAGAAAAACACAGAGGAGTTAGAGGATTAAATCCATATATGAAATGTAGACAATGGCTCAGAAAATAAATATAACAAAGAAGGAAAAGATATACACAACAACTACAAATTAGATGCGCCGAGGAACAGAAATTCAGGTTAGTTATGGGATACTGATACATGGATAGTTAACATTCACAGCATAACTAGAGTATAAAAGACAGCTAGAAGATAATCAAAGGATAAAAAAATTAAAGAAGATAAATTGATGGAAGTTATATATATGAAAGATAGGTGGAAAGGAGATAAATGGCAGCTAATGATTAATTATGCTTAGATGGTAGCCATTCACAGAATTGCTTAAAGGATAGATGAGAGACAAGCATGGGATGATCAGAGTATTCGTCTATATGGATAGAGAGATATAAATTAGTATGATATTAATAATGTAGGAATATTATGCAGGCACATTATATGTAGAAGAAATATGATATAAATAGAAACGAAGTATATAGAGGATAGAAGATGGATAGATCATTTTGATGGATGAAACAAGGTTACAGGATAGCTATAGGACAAAGTGATCTTTTAATGGAAGATAAATTCAGAATAACTGCTACATAGGTGATCCTTATGTGTTGGACACACGGTACCTACAGGGAAGATGCTAATACACACACAGGGTAGGTACAATCTACAGGTTCGTAGATTGAAATGAGACTCCTTTAAGATAGATGATACATAGATTCAGTATAAACAGACCATGGATAGATGATAAAGTATAAAAATGTGGAAGATAGACACGGTATATTTTTGTAGGCTTTACACAGATGGATGACACAAACAGGATCAGTAGAACATAAACAGTATATAAATTGGAGATACTGGATTTATTTTGACTAAGAAGAGATAGAATTGGGATGATAGATGAATAATAGATCTGAAAGAGATACAGCATATTTAAATAGTAATTCATAGTTAGGTGTAAATTAGCCACAGTATAGCAGGAATATAAATTATTCTTAGAATGTAAACACAAGCAGATCACTGAGAGTTTGAGCCCAGCGTGGTCTACTAAGAGAGTCCAGGATAGACATGGCTACATAGGGAAACCCTGTTTCAAAACACACACACACACACACACACACACACACAAACATACACACACACAAATATACACACACATATACAAATAAGAAAGTAAACATAGGATAGATAGATGGTAGATTGCAGATAGGTGATAATAACGAAGGTAAATATAATTTAGTTGGTGATGGGATTTATTGTTGATAGAAAATAAAGTGATTCATGGTTGATAGATGACAGATTGAAGGTAGCTTTTATGTTGGTAAATTATAGGTATATGCATGATGAATACACAGTTGATAGAAAATAGAGGATGGATACATGTAGACATATGAGAGGGTTCAGAAAGATAAGATAGCAAATAGACAATTATATAATAAGAGATAGAAGATTTAGGCTAGTGATACAGTATAAGATAGAATATACAAGATGACATATAGAAAATCAATGACAGACAACAGATGATGGACAGATGATTTACAGTGTGTAAAAAGAGGACACAAAAAGATATAATGTACATGGGTGAGGGCAGTATAAATCGCAGGAAGAAAGCAGAGAGGTGATAAATATAGAACCTGTAGATGCTACAGATTATAGAAACATGATTGCTTTGTAAAATATTGTTCTTAATTGGTTTTAGATTCTACTCTTACCTGATTGAAAAATGGAGAGAAATCAGCAGGAAAAGAGCATGAGGTAGGAATTGATAATGCTGTTGACAAAGAATCGCATACTCAACGAGTTATAACTTTGACATTCTTTTCACTTCATTGAAATAATGGAAATGGAATTTACTTGCTTGATTTTGTATTTACTATTTATTTTAGCTACCAGTTCATGGTACTTAGCCTACCTTGCCTCAAACACTCAATACTTATGCATTCCTATCTGAGTATTGATTAAGGCCACATCTTGACATGCCTTTTCAGAAGAGTTATTGTGCATAATGAAGGCACTTGATGTTTAATTAACAAAAAAGCCTGCCATTTTCTTGTCTTATAACTTATAGATTCACATAGGAATAATTGGCCTTATTGGTACTACTCATAAATCTCATTCTTGAATTCTCTGTTATTTAAGGTTGCTTTAAATCGGCCAGAGGGCAACACAAGAAGAGTTTCACAAGTTGTTGAAGAGAATTAGAAAACTGATGGACAAGCAGGATCATGGACACACTAGAGCCAGAGCAAGGCCTGTAAGAGGTCAGGCAGCTGATACTTCTACACCTGCTGATAGAAGTTTGACCAAGGCCCATTTCTTCCTTGTAGCATTACTGACTTTTGAAGATCGCAAACCTTACCATACTGTGAGTGGCATAGAGTAGGGACTATTAGTTGAAGGAGACATTAGGCATACTATCTGTTTCTTTCCACTTATTGTTTGTTTGCAGGTGGAGTATGTACAGTGCACAAAATATACCCAAAAGCTTGTCCAAGAATGGAACTTAGCAAAGTACAAATGGACAATCATAATGACCATTTCTGTGGATCTGTAAGACAGTGCTTAAATCATGGGAAACATGTAGCTCTTGACATGTGAAGGATTTATCGCCATAAACATATAATCACAGTCTCCTGATATTAGATGAAGGCATGACCTTCTTGACTACACTATTACTTGAGAATTTTCTTTATTTCTATGCCCTCTTTGTGGCAAATCCCCTGAAATATTTCCTAGGCCCTCTGTCCACTCATTCATGTTGCATTTCTTCTTCAATCATCTTCAGCAGGGCTAAAGCTTCTACACTCTCAATCCTACATCACCAATGCTAAACACAGTATTCTCAGGGTATCTTTAATGAAGACATTTGTAATGCACTCTGAGGACATATTGTGAGACTGTTGACCAAAAGCCACAATTCCTAGGAAAATCGTTGTAAACCCTGAAACATGTTTTTCTTGTGAGTTAAAGAGCTAATTCATATTACCAAAATATTTAAGTTATAGGCTGTGTCACCCAAATTCTTTACTAACTCAGGTAAAGGCAAAAGAGTGTTAGGTTTGTGATCAGGGACACAGGCAATGTTGAAATGTAGTGCCCATTGAGATGTCCTGGGAATGTCCTTACATTCTCTCAAGTAAAATCCTTTCGTCGAAAACTGAGTAGAATTCCACCTTTTAGTTAGGGACTGCTATTATGGATCTATGTACAGTTGTTAACCTTGTATGACATAGTGAGGATCCTGTGTTTGATAGAACACGATGGAAAATTGCACGTTGTGGGGTGATTTTTCAATTGCATTATATTTATTAAGAATTGATATAGCACACTTTAAGTCTTCTTTATGATACTAGATATTACTTTGCATTGATTAGATAGCTGAAGGGATATATGCACATGCTGTGCAATCTTGATGACCTGAGTTCAGTTCTTAAAACCCTCATGAAAGTGAAAGTAGATAATCAACATCGCAAAGTTCTCTTCTGACTTCCTCTATTAGTTGTGGAATACACAACCCCTCACATCTATTAAAAACCATTTTTAATGGTACCTTTGATATCTATAACAGCAACTGCTCTTTTTAAAATATAATTTCTCACATTTATTTTCTGAAAAGAAATGTCAAAGGAAAGAACAAAGTTTGAGGAAACTGAAATTCTTGAGTTCACTAAATATGAAGAGTACCAAAAGATGGTAAGTGTGCTTTTCTTGCATACTTTATAGGTAGATTGCGTGTAGTACAGCACTTCCCTAAGCATAGCTGGAAGAAGATAGGCCTTCAATACAACAACCAGTATTACAAAAATTCCTATTCTTAGCTGAAATACTAAGCCACATGGGGACATCATTCATTGTTTTAAGCACTTTTATTTTCAAAAAAGTTGAGTACATATAATATACTGACATTTGTTGTTTTAGACATTATGGTCCTATCGGAAGAAACAGTTGGTCATTAGCTCCAAAGCTATTAAGGGACAGAATGGGAAGAATTTCTGTCCTCTGGGCTCAATCCAAATTGAGGAGTATGATGTATTTGTCTCCTACTTTGAAGGGCACATCATTTTTTTATTTCAGCAGCAGTATTTCTGTGCAGGAAGAATCAGTATACAGTAGGGAAGCTTGTATTTTGTGTTAGATGAGTGGCAGGAATCTTAACTGATTGTATTTGTATGGATGGAAACTCTCAGATTGAGGATGAATGTTGATATTATTAGCAGATACAGGCATAACTAAAACATTGTGATGAGGGCAGTGTTGGCAGCCAAGAAAAACTCTGTAATGGTAGGTACATGTTAATCTTGTGATGCTGTTTTAGATGTATCTCTTCTTAATTCAGTTTTACAATAAACTATTTCTCTATTTATATATGGGAGGCTACTTTATAAAAGAGGAGAGCAGAGAAGCAGAGAGAAGAGTGTTTGTACTCCGATGACTTAAAAGAGTAAGCAGTGAACTTGAATCAAAGTGAAATACTTTCCATGCATCCCTTAGGCTTGAAATAAATCATTTGGTGTATATTTCCTTTTGACACTTTACAACTTGCTGTCTTCCTCACATTTATATATGGATTAGATACAAGGAAAGTATGTAATGCATGCTATAAATGTAAAGAACTTCTTAGTAGACAGATACATTAGAGTGGATTTGACTCTCAAAGTTTCCAAAATGATAGTGGCAACAATGGAAAGGGTTGTGATAATTTTTCTGCAGGAACACCCAAGTAAAATTAAAGCCTGTGTTTTAATTTTTGATTCTGATGCTGAAACTACAGTAAAGCCATCCAGGTATTATATGATGGTGGTAAGTAATGAAAACCTGAAGTTTGTTTTTTATACAGGAAGTGCATGCAATAGAATGATCAATAAGGACATTAAGTGATTCCAAGATGAGCAAATTGCGGGTTCCAAATCTTGGTATTCCATATATCTTTGGAACAATGTAAATGGTGTCTGCTGTATTATCTTCTTTAAGTGTAGAATAATTGATGAAGAAAAAATCTGTTCACTACATTTGAGATTGTTACTCCAAATTTTTGAGCCCACATAGAAGAAAAGAGGACTGATTCCTGCAATTTTTACCACTGTCTGGAAAGAAGTGACAATCTTGAACACACACACACACACACACACACACAAACACACACTCACAACCTTAATAAGAAATATATATTTGAGAAAACTGGAGCACTGAAGTCACACATGCTAGCATTTGAGATATAGATTTAGGAGAATCAGTAGTTCACAGTTATCGTTCTTCAATCCTGTTTTAACAAGATAAGAAAATTGGAAAGCAAATTAAAAATCTTCAAGTTGGCAAAACATTACCATGAAATATATCTCCTGAGTAGGCCTTTTAAAACCATTTGTATAGTTGAAATAGGTTGTCATTTCTCTCTCTCTCATTATGAAAAAAAAGTGCTCTCTTTATACCACTGGGTTAATATCTAAGTACAAAATATATTATATAATTAATGTAAAAGTAATGAAGTATAAAAGTAAATACAGTATCCAGTGATTATCAAAACAAACATCTGATTATCTAGTTTTACTCCTTGTACTAGAAGACTTTCTGTTTGTAAATATCTTTACTATGTTGAAAGTATAGATTGTGTTCTAGCAGTAGTTTCTTGTTGAATCTTATGTCTATATTGGTCTAATAGAAAAAGAACTCTTTTGTGGCATAATTACTGGACATGGTGTTTCTGTAGGTCTCATAAGGTCACATTATTATTATGACTTCCTGATTGCAGTGTTCTCGTCATGGTTCATATGACACTGTTTCCTCCAAAATCTCTAATTTATATGACACTTCAGCCCTCCTTAGTATAATAGTCCCGAAGCTATGTGTAAGTGGCTCTTAACCATGTCATACATATATGAAAACTCTCACATAATACTTAATTCTCTACAGTTTGGCTACATTTGACTATCAATTTTAACTACTGAATATTTCATAAAAGCACTACTCGTATGAGATTTGAAAACTGCAATAATCCATGGTCATGAAGATTAATTGGATAAAGATATTAATTTAGAGACCACATTGCTTCTCTGTTCATTAAGCAAGATAATGACAAGTACATTCTATACAATCTATAACCCACTTTGGGTATGTCTTTTCACATTGAAATAAGCCCTATTGTTTCCTTTTCTGAGTGAGTTTGTTTGGAATATATCTATCAACTTGACTTACATTAGACAAGGCAGAAAGTTTTGGTGGACTATATTTACAGGTCATACCTAAGAAAGAAAACCAAACAGAATAAAAATAATGAAGCAGATTTAGCCACTCGTGTCAAATTACAGCTAGCCCTATAAGTAACAGAAACATTACATCTGGCAAAGTAGCAGCACATCAAAAATATTTTCAGTTAAAAGTTTTAGAAATGATAGATAGCTAAAAGAGTAATATTTTCATATAAAAGGCTTAACCATGGCAACCATCAGTGTCACCAGAATTTCGGTCCCTATAACTCATACTGAGATAAAAATGGGTTAGTGATCTGAAGGACTCATAAGCTAAGAGGTCTCATATAGTAGCCTTTTCTTTGCCCATTACCAAGACAATGAGGAGAATGAACTTAACTCTAAGTGTCAGACTTGTCACAAAGATGATCTGGGAGTCCAGGAAATTAGCATCGGTTTTCAGATCATCATTGAGAAAGAGAGTAGGAAGAGCAAGTGATTCAACCTGAGCCCATATGATTCTGAAATGGCTCATTCCTTCCTACTCACTAAGATGTGTGCTGAAACCCAACTCCTCCTGCATTTATTTTTTTTATTCAACCAATTTGGTTCAACGGACTGGGTCCTGTATCACTGCAAAAAAGTGTGGAAATATTTCTACAATAGAAATCTAATACAATGCCCTTTTGCTTGTTTTCCTTGACTTTCAAGTGGGAGATGAATCATTTACTTCTACTGTGTATACATAGGTATGATGGAAATCCAAGGGGAAAGGCGACATTTTAGGTAAGCCAGAGTTCACAAAATTTGTGGTGTGGAGGTAAAAAGATGTTGCAGAGTTAAAGAAAGCTTGAATTCTCAGGATTGTCATTAAACCAAGAGGCACCTGGAGAAAGGAATCCTTCAGTAATCTTACCTTTCAAAACATTCTCATTTCCTCCATTTCTCTGTCTCTGTGTTTCTCTCTCCTTCTCTCTCTCAATGCATCTCTCTCTCTCTCTCTCTCTCTCTCTCTCTCTCTCTCTCTCTCTCTCTCTCTCTCTTAGTCTCTGTGTTTTAATACCTTGTAAAACAAAAATGTGAAAATGCTTGCAAGTGGCTCACTGGCTTAAACGTATGGAAACCCTATCAACACAAATTATTTCAGTTTAACGCACTTCTTCCTTCTTTTTTCTTTTCAGCATGCTTCTTATGGTTACCTGAGCAAAAATAGGCAACACCCTTGGAAGCCTGGTCAAGAAAATCCTGCATATGTTCTTATTCCACAGAGCATCGTAAATCTTCACACATAAGAGGAAAATTAAGCAGAAGATGGACCTCAATGGTCTAAGTGGAGAAGGGACATAAAGTGAACCCTCATGGGAAAGGGAGGGTGAGTTATTTTTTTCTCTCAAAATTTAGTTTGTAGTTAATTTTTAAGCATAATTAATCCAGTCGAAATATGCTGCAAAGGCAAACTGTTCCATCCACATTAGTGTGAGATAACCACTATTCCTTTCTCTTTACTTGCCCCACACTACTTCAAGTATTCGTAATACACCTGTGAGTATGCTAGGAAAAACTGCCATTAATGTGTAGAATTGTTGTTTGTTATATTTTCATGGCAAAATAAGAAATGCCAGAGAGGTTTGCAATGCAGAAAATATTAATACATCATCGACTTTCTTTTAAATATCGGGCCTTAATCATGATTTATTCATATATTTCTCTGTTATCCTATGCCATTTTCTAACCTATGTTTCAGGGGTCGAATGTGTGAAGTAATATCTGATAAAAGAGGGCATAATTTAAATTAATAAACACTATACTGTACTACAAGTTTCATGTGTGTGTGGTTGACTATGAGATCCTCAGAATATTATTCACAGGGCAGACCCACCCTTATGTCATGATGAAACCTGTGATCTAGAGAGGAACAATTCATGCAGTATCTGTTCTTGCCCATTAGCCTGTTTAATACATTTTCAGAGTACAGTGCCTGATACTGTCCTCTCTTGCTATGAAAAAAAGCTCCCTTTTCCCACCTACAAACACTTGGTTGGTTGTATTGTCTTTGTTGCTGTGTTACCCTCATCTTACTTTAAAAGACAGTGTCTACTACATTACCTGGAGCTTTCTATTATGCTACACAGTCAGACCAGTATTTTGGAGATCATCTCCCCAGAATTTTGGCCACATCAATAAATTTCTTGTTGATTTCTGCCAAGAATAATACTTCCTCAGGTTAAGAATAAGTGTAGGTATGGGAGGCCGCAGGGGCATAAATGTCTCCAGCAGAAACCAGCCCATGTATTTTGGAAAGAGACTTAAATTTTATTGGAAGAACACAAAGGAAATAACCAAGAGTATTCTGGTATGCTGCAGGCCATATATTTTATAACACAGTGAGTAAAAGAAGTGCTGTCATGCACTCCAAACTCATTGGAATACTTAGCATCTAACACAATGTATTTTTCAAGAAAGAGATATGGTGTTGAGGGCAGAAGAAGGGTGGTGCATGTATGTGTTATTTTGATAACTGTTCAACCACCTTTGTTCTAGTAGGACATTAGAGTTCACTCTAATTTCTTTGATAATATTCAAGTTCTTAGAGTAATTGCCTATGTTCTGTGCTTGTAAAATTGTTTTTACCAATTTGGTCTTCATATGGACAAACAACAATATATTAATTAAATGATAGTAAATTGACATTGAATATTCAAAGGGGATAAATAATACATAAGAAATTTACAATTCTTGCTTTGGCATGACTTGTGATTGATTGTTACAAAACATATAGATCTGATGCTATATGATAGGAAAAAAATCAAAACAACAAATGCTGAATCAGAAAGAAAAGCTCCTGTAGGCCTAACATAGTTCTAAGGTATTTCTAGAATGTTTTCAGCATCAGAGACTTACTGCTTAATAATCTCACACTTACCTGTGCTTTCTGACTTCTCTTCTGTCTGGTTTGACCCAGGGGTTCTGGCTTGAATCCTCTTTTAGCTGAATTATCCAAGCTGGCTTCTCTCTCTCTCTCTCTCTCTCTCTCTCTCTCTCTCTCTCTCTCTCTCTCTCTCTCTCTCTCTCTCCCTCTCGGCCTGTCCAGCAACATTTTTCAAGCCCTGGATCCTTCTCGTTCTCAGGCATGTTTGGTCTTGACCTGACTTTTCTGTCTGCATCCAATCACCTTATTACTACCCTTGCATTGTTCCTTATGTAGCCTTCATTTCCTCTCTCCTCTACTGAGAGCTTGGCATTGCCTATTCTGTCACGTCTTTACTAATTCATCACATTTTCTGCCTCTCAATTAAGCATCACTCTCAAATATGGTTGCTTCCTTATACAAACTCACAGTCCCTTCATTTTTTCTGATTAAAGGTGTGTATCACTACACCTAGACATTAGCCTTTCTTTATCTCCAACATGCTCTATCTTTGATAAACTGACCTGGAATTCAGAGGCCTTTCTGTTTGCTTATGTGTGAGACATGGCTGGATATGTGTGATGTCTCACATCTTCTGATTGCCATTCCCTCTTAGTCTACAAAGATAGGTACTCTGTATAAATCATAAAGCTGTATGATGTTGGCAAGTAATGAAAACTGGAAATATATTTTGCATAAACAAAATTCATGCAGTAGAATGATCCACTAAGGAATTTAAATGAATCTCAGAGGAGCAACTTGTAGGTTCCATATCTTTTTATCTTCATATACGTAAGTAAAAATGGAACTGGTGTCTGTGGGATTATTTTCTTGATTGGTCAATTTTTGACAAAGAGAAAATGTATTCTGTACATCTGAGATTGTGATCCAAATTGGTAGACCCACTAGTAGAAAAGAGACTTGATATCTGAACATTTTGTCTCTATCCTGCACAGAAGTGACAATAGTGACCATACACACACCAACAAACACACACGCACGCTCATGCACATTGAATGAGAAATAACTATTTTAAAACAGGAATATTGAAGGCACACATGCTAGCATTTGTCATATGGAGTAAGAAGACTCAGTAGTTTACAGTTACTCTCAGTCAACCCTGTCTAAACAAGGTCAGAAAATGAGAAAAGAATTAACATATGAACTAGTTACCAAGAGGTATTTAACCTGAGTAGGCCTACTAAAACCATTAGGTTTACATAAAATTCTTTGTCCTTGGTCTTTCTCGTTATGTAAAATATGTTTTCTCATTGTACAATTGGATGTTAACCTTAATCTCCACAGACAAAAATAGATAATATATTAAAATACATAACTAATAGAGTAAAAAAATAAACACAGTACCCAGTGATTAGCAACATAAACATGTGAGTGTCAACTTCTTGTCTTTGAGCTAGAAGTTCTCTCTACTATCTGCTTAGCATCTTTTCATCATGTCAATCATTTATTTTCTATATGTCATTTTCTATAGTCTATCATATACTCTATCGCTTGTTAAATTTTCTATCTTCTATTATCTAATTTTCTCTTTGCTCTCACACCTTTCTAAACTCTATCATTTGTCTACATGTATTCTTCCTATATTTTCTATCAACTATCTGTATATGAGTCATGCATATACCAATAATTTAGCTATATAATATCTACAATCTAACACCCATCAAACATGTATTAATTCATTTTCTATCAACAATCTCTCATATCCACAACTAACCTAAATTTACCTTTCAGTCTATAACATCTATCCACAAGCTACTGTCTGCGTATCCAGTGATTACTTTCTCTCTCTCTCTCTCTCTCTCTCTCTCTCTCTCTCTCTCTCTCTCTTTCTCTCTCTCTCTCTCTCTGTGTGTGTGTGTGTGTGTGTGTGTGTGTGTGTGTGTGTGTGTGTGTGTTTGAGACAGGGTTTCTCTGTGTAAACTTGGCTGTCCTGGACTCACTTTGTAGACATGGCTGGCCTCATTCCCGGGTTTACTTTCTAAGTATCGTACATATACTTGCTATCCTGTGTCTAATTTACACTTATGTATGAATGAGTCTCTCTCAGATCTATTATTTAATGTATCATCAAAATTCTAGCTCTTTTAAATCTACATTCCATCTAGTGTATTCCAATTACCTGCTGTTTATGATGCACTGATGCTGTATCTGTCATCCATCTGTCTCCCTCCTGCCATCAAGATATCCTGTGTCTATTTTATAAATTTCTCAACTTTTTCCTCTACTCATAAAGTGTTTATACTGAATGTATGTATCATGTATCCTGGAGCAGTCTTATTTCAATCTAAATACGTATACCTTGCACCTATCCTATGTCTGGAAATGCATCAGTCTTCTAGTTACCATGTTTCTATCTTACTGGTGTTAAATCTATACTGCAGATGTTTAGATTCTATCTTGCACTTAAGATAGAATCATTTATTGTATAGCTTTCTGCAGCCTTGTACCATCTATCAGAATCATCTATCCATCTTCTATCCTCTATATACTTCATCCCTATTTATATCATATTTCCTCTACCTATAATGTGTCTTTATAATATTCCTGAATTATTTATCATCTTGCTATTCTATATCTCTCTATCAATATATCTCAATCCTCTAACCATCCCATGACTTTCTTCCATCTATCATTTAAGCTCTCCTGTAAATGACAACCATCCAGGTTTTATTGTTCTTTAGCTACCATTTATCTTGCATACACCTGTCTCTTATATATCTAACTTCCATCAAAATATTATCTTTCCTTTACATATCTTTTGGTTATCTTCTATGTATCTCGCTTCTTTCCTGTAGATATTATGTGCCTGTTATCCATTCATGTATCGCTATCACATAACTAACATGATTTTCTCTTCTACTGCACATCTATTTTGTTTCTATAATATATATATTTTTCTATTTGTATCATAAATTATTGGCTGATCCACTCTCTATCAACTATATACAGATTCTATCTTCTAGCTTGTCTGTATTTGTCTTCAATTCTCTATCCTTGACACTTGTTAATCTGTGATTTTCATCCATCCATTCATTTATCATTTAGCCATCTTGTGCTTCTTTTCCATCTATTTATCCATCCTTTTTTGTCAACCTCTCCTGGGTTGAATAAAGCGAAAATCCAGGCAAAAAAAGGATAAAATTATTGAGGAAAATGATGAAAATTTGAATCAACAATAAAGGAGAATAATTAAGAAAATAAAGCAGAAAAGGCTAAAAAAGGAAAATGTTGCAAGAAAGGAAGAATAGGACGACGAGAGTGGAAATGAAATTAAGGAAAAGAAGAAAAGGAGAAAATGTTGAAAAAACATGAAAAAGAACAAAAAATCAAAATTCAAAAGGAAGAGAAAATATTGAAACGTTCTAAAAAAGAAAAATATAACAAAAAATGCCAATAAAATGTCAGAAAAAGAAAAAAGGAAAAAGGAGAAAAAAAGATGAGAAAAGAAAAAAAGAAGAAAGGTACAAAATAATATGGATAAGAAGGTGAGAAACAGAAAAAAGAGTTGAAGAAAAAGAAGAAAGATAACAAAAACATGAAATAAATTTAAATAGAAAGAAGTGAAAAGTTATAGATGTGGATGAAAAAGAAGTAGAAAAAGGGAAAAATTCAAGAAAAGAATCAGAAAAAAGAGGAAAAAGTTCAAAAAAATGAAAAAGGGAAAAAGGAACAAAGCAGTTATATATTTAGAATAAGAGGAAATTGAGAATGATAAGTAAGAAAATGAGAAGAAAATTAAGCAGAAGGAAGAGATAGAAAAGAGAACAATGTTGCAGAAATTGGCAAAAAGAAGAAAAATGCTAATAAAAGCAGATAAAGAGGAGGAAATAATGCAATTTATAAAAAAAACTTAAGAAAAGAAGTAGATGAAAGAGAAAAAGGTAGAAAAATGAATGAAATAGAAGAAAAAGCGAAAAATTAGAAGAAGGAGAAAGAAAATTGACAAAGAGGCAGAAGAGGAGGAGGAGTATGAGAAAAATGTAAAATTAGGAGACCAAAAGGAGAGAAAGAAAAAGATTTTGAAAACAGATGAGTAAGCGGAACCAGAAAAAGGCAATAAAAATTTTAGAAAAAGAAGAAATTGAATGACAATATTGCAATATAAAAACAAGGAGAAAAAATTAAGATCAGGGGACGAAATTTGAACAGAAGGAAAAGAAGTACACATAGGGAAAAATGTTAAAGGAAACAATAAAAAAGGCAAAAAACAAAAACAAAAAAAATTTTTGGAAAATAATGAAAATGACAAAAAACATGGGAAACGTAATAGGTAGAGAAATATGAAATAAGTAAAAAGTATAAGAAAAAGGGGAAAATAGAGATGAAGAACAAAAAGGAAAGTTTTTAAAAAGGAGAAGTTGAAAAAAATTCAAATATGATGAATAAATAAAAGAGAAATGGCAGTTTAAAATTTAGAATATGGGGAAGCTGAGCAAAAACAATGAAAAATTTGAAGAAAAGGTTAAAAAGGAAATATTAAGTGAAGAGAAGATGAAATAAGAGAAAAGTTATAGATAAGGAGGAAAAAGGAAAAGTAAACATTAAAAAAGAAGGGAAAATAAAGAAATTTAAAAAAAGAATATATAATAATAAAAAGAAATAGGGGGTAAAAATTTAGAAAAAAAGATTGTAAAAATTTTTGAAAAAATAGAAAGGCATGAAAAAATAAGAAAAAGGAGAGACAATTATGGAGAATGAGGAGACAAACATAGAAAAAAAAGAAGAAATGATAAAAAGGCAAAGAAAATATAAAAATTAAATGGAGAAATTATCGATTGAGAATAAAGGAGGAAAAAATAAGAAATGAAAGGAAAAGAAGAAAAACGTGGAAAATAGAATCATAAAAAAAGTAAATAAAAAATGAGGAAAAGGATGAATAAGATAGCACAGAAGAAAATTTCTAAAAAGGATAAAAAAGATAAAGTATAAAGAAAAAGAATAAAAAGAAAATTGTGATGAAGTTTTAGAACAACCAGCTAAAAGGAGAAAAAAGTTGAGTAAAACAATGAAAATAGAAGAAAAAAAACACAAGGAGTTATAGAGGAGAAGAAAAATAATAAAAGTTGAAGAACCCCATGAAACAGAAAAAAAGAAAAATATTAAGAAAAGAAAAAGAAAAACACAAATAGAAAAAGTTGCAGGGAAGAATGAAAAAGAAGACGAAGAAGAAAAAGGGAAAATTAAGAAAAAGAAGAAGAAAATGGGAAACAAATTGAAAACAGGATGAATAAGAAGAAAAAGAAGTGGGAGTTAAAATTTTAGAAAAAGAGGAATTTGCACTAAAAATTAAAAACATTTGAAAAAAAGGATGAAAAGTTTTTAAAAAGGAAAAAACAAAGAAAAGAGGTAGATGAAAATTTGAGGATCCAAGCCACACACATTAATCCTTCATCAGTCAAGAAGGGTGAAGTCAAGTACCAGAGAGCCTGAGTGGATGTTTGTTAGTGGGGTGTACAAAGCGCACAGACTGTCTTAGACAGTGCTATAATCCAAGCAGGGAGTGGGAGTGAGGGGCTTAAGGGGAGTTCATCAGGGGATCAGGAACAATGTTTCAGATGGCCTCAGAATGCAGTGGGTGGGACAAATAATTACATGGAACATGTGTCCAGCTCAGTCAGGAGGAACAATACACATAGGCAACAATATTTCCCCACAATATCTTCAAGTTACACTTCAAAAATTTCCTCAATGAATTGCTGCTACTGTGCAATAAAAAGTTGTGGAGGAGTACATTAGACCGAAGCTGATCGTCTTTATTATAAAATTCTTTATTAATTTATTCATATTACATCTCTAGTTATTCCCTCTATTCTTTCCTCCCGTCCTTCCCTCTCTCACTTCCAATTTATCCCTGGGCCCATCCACTATGACTGTGACAAAAGGATCCCACCTCTCAGTGTCTATGCTCATTGGGTATCAAGTCTCTTTCTGGTAGGCTGCTTTCCTTCCTCTAAGTGCCAACAGGCCTCACCATCCAAGGGATGCAGAGTCCAATATGCAGCAATAGAGTTGACGTGAATGTCAGCCCCACTCTCCACTCAACTGTCGAGAATGTCCTGTTACTTGGTCAGTTGTGAGTATGGGTCAAAGTTTACGGCATACATAGTCCTTGGCTCGTTCCACTGTTTTAGCAGGACTCCTGGGCCCAGATTCATCCTACCATAATATCCTACTTGGAGGTTTTTTGGACCCAAGCAATCCTTCTCTTTCCCCATAATCCAATGCTTCTGTCAGCTAGAGTCCTAATAGTATGTCTTCCCTTCTGTGCCTCTTTTCTCCTAAGTTATAGCCCTGAAGTATTAGGTGATAAATAGAGATCAAGGGGATTCACCTGGGAAAGGAAGACATCTAATTATTCCTATTTTCAGATGGTATGATAGTGTACGTAAGTTACCACAAAAATTCCATGAGAGAAATGCTACAGCCGATAAACACCTTCAGAAAATTGGCTGGATACCAAATTACCTCACAAAATTCAGTAGTGTCCTTATGTATAAATGACAGTCATGCAAAGGAAAAAATTTTGAAAACTACGCCCTTCACGTAACCCACAAGAATAAAAGATATCTAGAAGTTACTCAAACAAAGCAAGTGAAGGATTTTTTTGAAAACATATTCAAAATTCTCATGAAAGTATTTGAAGTTTACATAAGAAAAGGGAATATTCACCCTTGTTCATGGATAAGGAGACTTAACAAGTAAAAATGGCAATCTTACCACAATAAATTTACGGAGTCAAAGGAACTTCCTATCAAAATACCTACACAATTCTTTGGAGCTGATAGTCTTAAAAATGATCTTTCAAATCTATTATACAATGCATTTGCTAATAAGAATCTTGATAAAAATGTTTAATCCCATAGGAAGATAATGGATAAGCATCTCTAAATCTGTGTATATATATATATATTATATTATATTAAAATATGCAAGCATAGTGCCTTCTATATGGAAATGAGCAGGTATAGAATTTAAAGTGAACATGTCTGGATGCTCTGGTGTATTTCATTTTTCAACTCCATGAGTCACAGTGAGATGTAACTCCTCAACTCTCCTTTGGTTGCTGAATTGAACTTGGCTTCATGCTGAAAAGGTAAACAAGTTCATACATATTCTACCACACCATGTTTCACTGGGTTATAGTAAGGTGCTGTCAGCTTGAAGACACTTTTTTGACATTGTTTCTGGAGTTGAGAAACACATGAGAGGGCACATAGCCACCTTCTTTCTTTCTTGTAGCTAATGGCTACTTTGTTAAGGGTGGAGAAGGAAGTCTAGGATCCAGGGCTTCCTTTTTATGCTCTCTAGTTTAAAGGGATTTGCAGCTGTTCAGGGTAGTGTAAGAGACCAAGAGAGGTTTCAGCAACTGCACAGGTTGCAAACTGCCATTGCCATTTTTTTTTTGATGCAGTTCTTGTCTACTAATGTAAATAATTTTTATTCCTTTTCTAATATTTTATGTGGTTTAAGACCAGATAGTATAATTCTACAAATGGCTGATTTGTTTACAGGTTAAAATGATTTTAAATCTAGAGAGATATATATAGATAGAGATGAGATATGATAGACAATAGATTTTAAATCACCATACTATACTCAAGAAGACAGGAAAATGTTTTAGTCAAAGTTCTCAAATACAAATATAGAAAACATTTTGAATGTGAAATTTATATAATTCCCGATTCTTTCATGGTTCTTTTTGATGTATGTAGTTAATTGTGTATATTTGTAATAATGTAAATGTACCTAAAAATAAATGTATTACATTTTTAATTAAGATACTGTTTTTTATTTGATTAACTCACTCAAAGTGGTCTTACGATTGTTAATTTTCTTAATATGTTATCACTAATTTGAAAATCTATGACGTGTATCTTTTTGTGTAGATGATTATAATATCTATGTATCTATGTATCATTTTTTATTTTATGTATTTGTTTCCTTCTTGCCTAAGAATACATGGGAACATGGATATGCATTAGCAACACTGCATGATATTAAATCAACAGCAATGTAATTAATTCACCATCTAAAGTTTTGTATATAATACTGCAATCAAGTTAAATTATAAAAAAATTTATTAGAGAAAAAATTCTTACTCCTAAGATCTGGTGGTGTAGTTCAGTTGTAGACAAGTGTGTCTCTGGACACAATTCTCAGCATCAAAAAACTTAAAATGTTCTTATAATTATTTTTCATTTTTCCACTTTTTTTCTCAAACACCTAGTTTTATGGAAAGAACACATTGAGTTGTTGAATCAATTTCTGCACCCTCATGTATATTGAGCATGCCCCCTTTTTGCATAAGTAGTCTAACTGTGGCTCAGGTCCTCATTGTTATTGTAGTTTCCAGTCTTTATCTTGGAAGATGGTATACGTAATTTAATTCTTCTTCACTACTGCTTTCATTCCAATTACTAAGTTTTTGTTCATATTTTCTCCTATGAAAGTAAATGATTCATAGGCTGTCCTAAAAATATGAGTTGTTTGCCCAAGTGTATGTTTAGTGTAGGAAACAAAGGATTTTGCCCCTAATTTTCTATGTTTTCCATAAAGGTAAAGGATATATCTCACTTGTAAAATGCTTGGATACCTTTTCAAAGGCCTTGGCTTGAATGCCAGCAACACTACTCCCCAAAAAAAGCAAGAAAGAATAATGAAAGTGGACAAATAATAGTTCCATCAAGTTATTTTTGAGACAAAGTCACTCTATTTACCCCTGTAGATCTAGACTGCATCTTGCTGTGTAAATCTGGCTTGTCTTGAACTCACAGATAATCCTTCCTCTACCTTCAGAATGCTGGAAATAGGGAATCATTCCAAAAGGGAAAAGTCCTCTCTTTACTGTACTGCAAAAGATAACAGCCTGCAGCAGGCACACAATATAGGAAAACAGATTACTGCTGCACAATAAAAAGATACAATTCGATGTAAAATTTTTCTTATCTCTGTGAATCCAAGGCATACAAGTGTTACTCATATAAAGTTATATATATATATAAGATCTGGACACATGAAGAGTATATATTTTTAAAAGATACTACTTCTTCTTAATTATGTCTAGTGAGGATGTGGAGAGAGCAGAACAGTATTCCACTGCTGCTGGGAATGCAAACAAGTACAGCCTGTTTGGAAATCTATCTTGTGCATTATCAGAAAACTGGGAATAGGTCTTCTGCAAGACCCAGCTATTCCATTCTTTGGAATATACCCAGAAGATGATCCAGACCACATCAAGAAAATTTGCTCAACCATGTACATAGCAGCCTTATTCATAACAGCCAGAACATGGGAACAGTCTACGCGTGCCTCAGTAGAAGAATGGATAAAGAAACTGTGGTACACTTACACTATGGAATACTAATCAGCTTGAAAAACATGGAATTCCAGATTAGGGGAAAAAAGGATTGAACTAAATATCATCATAATGAGTGAGTTAGCTCAGAAGCACAAAGAGTTAAATGGTATTTACTCCCTTATATCTGCCCCTAGCCAAGGGGCATGTCCCATGAACTTCTTCACTAACCAGGAAACTGGGACAGAGGGTAGGACATCCTATCGGGACCCTAGATGAGAGAAGCATGGGAGAATGGTAAATTTGAAGGATCCAGAGGATCCTACTAACTTACAAGAAAAACATTATGATATGCAAATTTGGGTTCTGAGGCCCACTCAAACTATGACACCAGCCAAGGAAAATACAGGCCATACACATAAAACCCCTGCCTAGATCTAGCCAATGGACAAGAATTCTACACATTTGAGTTAAGTGTTTAGTTTGACTTTCACATGTACTCTGGTGCCCATTTTTGAACACATCCCTGAATGGTGAGACCTGATGGCACTCAGAAGTAGGATAGCAGCCTACTAAGAAGAGATTTTATACCCTATGAGCATATACAGGGGGAGAAAGTCCCCCTTAGTCAGAGTCATAGGTTAGGGGAGTAAGGGGAAAATTGGAGGACTAGAGGAATGGGAGGATACAAGGGAGGGGACAATCATTGAGATGTAATATGAATAAATTAATAAAACTAAAATTTAAAAAATTTAAAGGAAAGCCAGATATTCCCGAAATTTGTGGACTTTTGGATTGAACCAGAAATTTTCACAATGAGTGAGTTGACCCAGAAGCAAAAAGTGATAAATGGTAAAAACTTGACTATGTAGAGATACTAGCCCAGGTGTATTGTCCTATGAAGGACTTTACTTAACAGGAAAGTGGGTCAGAGAAGAGGACATTGTATTGCGACTTTACATAAGAGAAGCATGGGAGATTAGGGAAATAGAGTGATCCAGGTGTCCTGGAAATCCACAAGAAGAACATCATGACAGGCAGATATGTGGCCTGGGATCCTGCTGAAACTATGGCATCCCTAAAGGAAAATATTAGAAGAGATACACTGGCAGACACATAAAAGCAGGCCTAAATATGCCTGTGTCCCTTTGAAGAAGGGCAGAAAGAGGCACTGGCAGACACAAACAGTCCGGCACAAAGATGCCTTTGTCCCAAACAGGAAGATAGAGAGTTACACAGGCAAGTACTCATTCAGATACAACAAAAGTCTTATCCCCTAGATCATGAAAGAGAGGCACAAGCATGCACACAATCTTGCCAAAAATTCCCTTGTCCCCTACAATGGTAAAAGAGAGCCAAAAGCAAGATCTCTCACTCAGACCCATGAATGTCTTGTGCTCTAGTTGTATATGAGAACAACAGTCAGAAACAGACACTCAGAAACATAGATATGCTTTCCCTAGTTCATTGGCTAGATAAAAACAGGCAGGCACACATACTAAGTCACAAACATATTTTTTTTTTGTGAATGGCAGCTGAGAGAGACACATGCAGACACACACTCTACGTGGCTTGGATGCCCTTCTCTCCTAGAGGCATAAAGGAGAAAACCGCAAGCATAAATAAACGTTTATAGATAGCCTTTTAACCCAGAGAGACAGAAGATTGGTTCAATCAGTCTCCCACCATCAGGCACCTAGATGCCCTTTTCAGCCAGAGGTAGAAAAGAGAGAAAAGGGACACAGGCAGGTACACCCATTGAGGCACATAAATACCTTTGTCCAACAGATCTGGAAAAAATGGAGAGATACAAGACAGAACACACATACACGCATACACGCATAAAGATGCCCTTTCTCTGTAGAGTCAGAGAGGGACTCAGGCAGGCACCAACACATTAATACAGACCAATATATTCACTTGTCCATATAAATATGTGAGAGAGACACAAGCATGCACACTCGGTAAGGCCCAAGGACATTATTAGTACTTGAGACATTTGAGAGAAAGACAAGGGCAGGGACAATGCTCCGGCTCATAGTTGTGCTTTTCCTCTATTGAAAAGGAAGTTAGAGACATGGGCTGGCATAAATTTTCAGCAACATTGATGCCTTTTTCCCTATAAGCCAGTGAGAGAGGGAAGGTAGTCACACATATTGAGGACCAAAGATGTGCTTGTATGCTAGAAGAGGGTTAGAGAGTCACAGGGTGGCACACACTCTCAGAACGAATATTGCCTTGTCGCCAAATGACAAAAGAGACAAAGACAAACACACATTCCCAAGAACATAGATGTCCTTATCCCTTACAAAAAGAAAACAAAAACACAGGCAAGCACACACAGGCACGTTCAAGATTGTCCATGTCCACTTGAGGTAGGTGAGAGACAAATGGGCAGTCACACACACTCAAGGACATAGACGCCCTTTAGCCCTGGAAGCATGTAGGAGAGAGACAAATGCAGGTACTCACACTCAGGTCTATATATGCACTTGTCCTCAATAATCAGTAGAAAGATGGAATCTGGTAGGCACATACACACTCAGCCAGAAACAGAGATCCACTTCTACCATATAATCATATGAAAGAGACAGAGGCAGGCTTATACACTCAGGCTCAAAGATGCTCCTGTCCTCTTGCAAAATGTGAAAGACAGACAAAGGAAGGAACTCATTCTCAAGACCTTAGATATGTATGTCCACTATTGGCAGGGAAGAGAGAGAGACATTAAGGGACTCTTTCCCAGTAAAATAGGTGACTTTTAACCGAATAAGCAGTTGAGAGGAACACAGTCAGGCAAAAAACCTAAGG
The DNA here is from genome assembly GCF_903995435.1 of Acomys russatus. NCBI lineage: Eukaryota > Metazoa > Chordata > Mammalia > Rodentia > Muridae > Acomys > Acomys russatus. Next base: position 33,963 of record NW_026131937.1, read on the forward strand.
TCCAAGGGTGCCTTTATATGATAGCATCAAGAGAAAGAGACATAGCTTGGCACACACTCTAATGTCCAAGGATGACATTTTCTCATAGATGTTGGGGACAAGGCCACAGACGGGCAAAAATTTCAGGCAGGCTTATGGTCGTTCCCCCTACAGTCAGGAGAGGCACCTGGAAAGCTACACTCACTCAGGCCCATATGATCTGCTTCTCTAAATGAAAGTAAAAGACACAAACAGGCTAGAATTGACACGTCCATATTTAAGCACATCGCCTAGCAGAACTAAAGAAATATAAAAACAGGCATAAACAATCAGACACATCTGCCCATTTCACCGAGATGAAGAGGAGAAACACACTACCAGGCACTCACACTCTCACCCTAGTATGAATTTAAAAAATATGGTCAGTGAAGAGAGACATATGGAGGTATGCACTCTCAGGCACTTAGATACTCTTCCTATAGGGGCAGGTGAGAGTTTGTGACAGGCAAATTCACTGAACTCAATTGATTCTTCAGTGTCCTAGGAGCAGTAGAGAGACACAGGCAGGCACTTCCAGTAAGGTTCGTAATACCTTTTTTCTCTCGAAACAACAATGGGAAACACAGTAAGGCACACATACACATAGGGACATAGATACTATTTTCTTCTAGAGTCATGGGAGATTGAGACACAGGACGACACCCTCACATGCACTCCGATGCATAGGTTTTATTGTCCCATATAAGCGTATGAGAGACCCAGGTAGGCACTCACATTAAGACCCAAGGATGTTGTTGTCGCCTTGACATAGATGATAAGCAGACAAAGTGAAGGACACTCATTCTAGACAATAGATACCCTTGTCCCCTAGGCAGAAGGAAGAGATATACATAGGCAATAATACACCCTCAGCCATAAACATGACTTTTTCTCCAATAAGCAGCTGAGGGAGATATAGGCATTCACATACACTGAAGTCCATTGATGTCTTCATATGCCAGAAGCAGGTAAGTGGGGCTGGTGAGCAAACACACTCAGATGCATAGATGCCCTTGTCCTCTCCAGGCAGGTGATAGTGTCACAGACAGGCACTCAAACACAGGTACACATGCTATTTCCTGCCCTACAGGCAGGTGAGCAATAACTAGATGAGCACTTCTTCCTTTGCTCACAAATGACCCTCTCCGATAAATATATATGAAGGACTGACAAAGGCTAAATCACAAATTGACACACAAAGATGCCCTTGTCTCCAAGAGTGAGAGGAACACAACATAGTTAGAAACACACATTCAGTCCCACAGATGACATTTTCCCTAAGTGACAGGTTGAGAGATGCAGGCAGGAAACAACTCTCATGACAAAAGATTCCCTTGTCCTCTAGAAGCATGGAAAAGAATTACACAGGCAGGTACACACACCCAGGCTCATGCATGCACTTATCACCCAAAGGCAGGTGCAAGAGACATAGGAAGGCATACACACTTTCCAATCGATTCTCCTTTACCCTAGAGGGAGCTGCAAGAGAGACACAGGCACACAAACACATTTAGGATCATAGATGGCTTTTTCCCCAAGAGGGAATGGAGATAGTTCCACAGGCAAGAACACAAACTCAGGCCCATTGGTGCCAATTTATGTCTGTAGAAATGTTCAAGAGACACAAGAAAACATACTCACAGGCACATAACAGGCTTTGTCCCACATAACGAGATGAGAGAGGAATACAAGATTCAGTGTTAACCTTGTCCCATAGAGGGACAGCTGTGAGATACAGTCTGAGATACTACTGAATCTATTGATGCAATTTTCACCTAGATGAAAGGGGAGAAACTCATACAGACACAAACAATCTCTTTCAAAAATGCTCTATATCCTAAAAGCCTATGAGAGAGACAGGTTGGAAGACCAACGCTGCACATAAATTCTCTTTTCTCCTCTGGGCAGCAAGAGAGAAAATCATAGACATTCACACACAGGCAAATAGATGCACTGGCCACTAGAACAAACACACAAACTCGCCTATATTGACCTAGTCGCTAGAGGTACGGGAATGACACATCATAGGCACATTTATTCAGGATGAGAGATTACCGTTGTCCAAAAATTAAAGGGGAGAGACAGAGTAAGATACACAAATTCAGGCCCATAGATTTCCGTATACACTAGAAGCCTGAGAGAGGCACAGGAAGGCACATACAACAGGGCCATAGGTGCCCTTGTCCCATACAGGCAGGTGAGAGAGATAAAGATAGGTAAACAAACTCATACTCATATATGTCTTGTTGCCTAGAGGAAGGTTGCCTAGAAAAGCAGATAGGCATACACACACTCGGGCTCATTGTTGATACTTCCTCTGGAGAAATGTATAATAAGACACAGGAAGGCTCACACTCAGCAACAAAATTGACCTTTCACTTCTTTAGGCAGGGGAGAGAAATGAAAACAATACAAGAGGTCCACCGTTGCACATGTAGGTTAGAAGTTTTTTAAGAATACAAAGGTTGCCATAAACTCTCAGAAACATTGATGACCTTGTCCCTAGTGACAGGTAGTGTCACAAGCAAGCACTAAACTTAGGCACAAATATACCTTTGTCTGTTATAGAAGCTGAGGAAGACACATGAAGGCACAGATACTGGACAATAAAATCTCTTGTCCCATAACATCATGGGATAGAGAAACAGGTAGGAAAACACAGTCAGGCCCTCAATGTCTTCCTCCACTAGAGGTACATGAGAGAGTGACACAGGGAAGAACACACACTAAAAAATATAAAATCTCATTCCCCAAAGAGGCAAATTAAAACTATACAGGGAGACACTCACACTATGTCTAGAGATATCATTGTCACCTAGATTCAGGGAAGAAAAAAAAATCAGACAGGCATACATAGACATTCCCATAAGACTTTGTATCCTAGGCTCTGATAAGAGAGAGACACAGGCAGAAACACACACTCAGGCTCAGAGTTATCCTTGTTCCATTCTGAGACAGTAGTGAAATACAGTCTGACATACTACTGAAATCTATTGATGCAGCCTTCACCTAGATGAAAGGAGAGAAACTCACGCAGACACCAAGACTCTGTCCATAATATTCTCTATATCCTAGAAGCCTATGAGGGACAGGTTGGAACTCACACACTGCACTTAAATAACCTTTTTTCCTATGGGCAGCAAGAGAGACAGTGACACCCACTCACACTCAGGCAAATCGATCCTCTGTCCACCAGAGGCAGGGTGACAGAGTAAACAGGCAGGCAAATATACCCAGGCCCTTACTAGATTCTATTCACTAGAGGAAGTTGAAAGATACAGACACAGGCAGGCTCTCAAACTCGGGTATATAGTATGCCTGTTCTCTTTGTATTCACACATGCATTACAAACATTTCCTAAAGAGCACATAGTCAAAATATAACATGAACAGATATAGGTAGATTAAAAAATCAAAACAGGAAAGCAGTAACTGCTGAAAATCTCCATATGGACTCATAGAGTACAACTGCTAAGCCTTGTACAACCATTCACTGTCTTTGGAACTTCTATTTAGAGAAATCACAGCCAAGCCACTAATCATCAATCACATTCACTGAGGATTATATTTCAACAAATGACCACACTCACTCTCAGAACCAATCATATTCAAGGAGTTAATTTTTCATACCAATCACAGCCTTGCTCTTAACAGTAACCACACTCATTTAAACATGCGTTTTGACCACTTACAATCTTGCCTCTAAGGACCAATCATAGTCCTTGGCTTTTATGTTCTCAGGCATTCTCATAATCCGTGTGAATTCTAGAGTAGCCGGGATACAGTAAACACAAGGCCACTTTACTTCACATGGGAGATATGTTAAGATTCACTCCGTGGATCTTTCTGGTAAAGGCAAAATCCTGAGATTTTTTTGTCTAACATTGTAGAAATTATTGATAAAGGAATGGGGGTCACCAGGTGATTATTGCGGAATTCATTATTTCATATTTCAGGTATAGAGGTTTCAGACTAGTCTAAATCGATGTAATTAAGTATATACCATATTTAAGCTTAAATATCAACTTGAGGATTATAAAATATATTTCCATTCCTTGAGTAATAGTAACTCTTCCACAGTTAAAAATGTAGTGGAATACAATGGCAAAAGAGCAAGTATAGATGCGTTTTCAAGTACAAGAAAGGTGTCTCATAAGAGATATACTGTACCAAAAATACATGAAGGATCATGCGTGCACTGTCACAAATATTATAGGTGATTCCTATAAGAAGACTTATTGATTATAAACAAAATATGGTAAAGTGTATGACATAGAAGATCGAGCAGTAGAGAAAAGTATATATAATACATTTAACAGTGGGAAAAGGGCCAGACTAGCTGCGTTTTTAAGTACCAAAAAGTTGTATCACAAGAGATGTACAGTATCTAAAATCTGTGAAGATCAGTGAGTTCACTGTTATAAATATTATAGATGATTCTATAAGAAGACTTATTGATTATAAACAATATATGGTAAAAGTATATGACATAGAAAGTTGTAGCAGTAGATAAAAGTATATATATTTAACAGATGGATGTATGAAAGAAACAAATAAATGAAATTTATTTATATATATGTAAGAGGAGCCATGTGAGATAAATAATCTTAAGATATTAGTTGATAGATTTAGAATAGTTGATGGTATACAGAGAAAGAGAGGAAGAGAGAGAAAGACGAGAGAGCAATGGAATAGTAATATACAACATGCAGGGAATAGATGATAAATACATGGAGGAAAATAAAGGAGATATGACAATAAAGCTATCTTATATGAAAACTGGAGAGAATTATAAAAATTGAAAAAAAATCAAAATGATTTAGGGTGTGTAGAAGACAAATGATACATCAATAGTATAGAGCATAGGATATCCAGAACATAAATGATGAAAAATACATGAATATCAGGAACATGATGACTGACCGATAGTTAGATGAATGGATGGCAGGCACAAGATAGCTAGAGGATCAAAGATAGAGAGTTGAAGAAAGACAGATAGGTGATGGGGGTAGAATCCATATATCGAATGTAGGCTATGGCTCAGCAAATTAAAGATGATAAAGAAGAAGTAAAATAGATACAAAATAAACACAAGATAGATTAGCAGAAGAAGAGAAATTGTGGGTAGTTATGGGATACTGATACATGGATGGTTAACATTCACAGAATAACTAGAGTATAGCAACAGGTAGAAGATAATCAAAGGATACCAAAAGTAAGAAGATAAATCGATGGAAGTTATCTATAGGAGAAATAGGTGTATAGGAGATGAAAGAAAGCTAATGATGAATGATACTTAAATGGTAGCCATTCACAGCATAGCTTAAAAAATAGAAGGAAGACAGGGATGGGATTGTCAGAACATTGATCTTTATGTATAGAGAGATATAGGATAACAAGATGATAAATAATGTAGGGATTTTATACAAACACATTATATGTAGAAGAAATATTATATAAATACAAAGGAAGTATATAGAAGATAGAAGATAGATAGATGATTTTGATAGATGGAACAAGGTTACAGGATAGATATAAGACAAAGAGATCTTTAACAGAAGTTTGATTCAGAATAACTGCTACATAGGTGATCCCTATATGTTAGACACAGGGTAGACACATGGTAACTTCAGGGTACATGCCTATATAAGGACAAGGTAGCTAAAATTTATAGGTATCCAGATTGAAAAGAGACTCCGACAGGATAGATGATACATAGATTCAGTAGAAACAGAGCATAGAGAGATTACAAAGTACAGATATGTGGAAAATTGACACGGTATATTTTGTAGGCAATACACAGATGAATAATATATACAGGATAAGTAAGACATAAACAGTATATAAATGGGAGATACTAGATTCATTGTAGATTTAGAAGAGACAGAATTTTGATGATAGATGAATAATAGATCTGAAAGATACACTGAATATGTAAATTGTCAATCATATTTAGTGTAAATTAGCCACAGTATAGCAGGAATAAAAGTGATTCTTAGAAAGTAAACACAAGCAGATCATTGTGAGTTTGAGCCTAGCCTTGTCTACTAAGAGAGTCCAGGGCAGCCAAGGCTACACAGGTAAACCCTGTTTTGAAACACACACACACACACACACACACACACACACAAATACACACAAACATATACAAATAAGAAAGTAAACATATGATAGATAAATGATAGATTGCAGGTAGGTGATAATAATGAAAGGTAAATATAGTTTAGTTGGTGATGTGTAAATTGTTGATAGAAAATAAATTGATACAGTGTTAATAGATGAGAGTTTGAAGGTAGGTATTATATAGGTAAATTATAGGTATATGTGTAATGAATACATAGTTGATAGAAAATAGAGGATAGATACATGTAGACAGATGATAGGGTTCAGAAAGTTTTGATAGCAAATAGACAATTAGATAATAGGAGACATAATATTTAGGCTACTGATACAGTAGAAAATAGACTATAGATGATGACATATAGAAATAAAGGACAGACAAGAGATGATGGACAGATGCATGGCAGTTTGTAAAGAGATGAAACAAAAATAGAATGTAGATGGAGAGAAAGGAGAAATCAAAGGAAGGAGAA